>NC_133664.1:84260254-84560254 GCF_037893015.1 Macrotis lagotis | reverse complement strand
ACATCATACAGAATGTCAGCATACCAAAACTCAGGCCATTAGCTTCCAAGCTAGGATCCTTTGTATAGGACCATAACAGTTTTCTTGACCTTGATTTTAGCAGTCCAGGTCACTGAATACAGAGAGGACAATGGAGCTCTCCCTATATATTTCCCTTGAGAATATCATTGACACTGCTAAGCATGATCTTGGTTTCTGTGACCTGCTGCCAGCAGGCAGCTTTCATTGTATTTTTGGTTCTGTTCTCTTACCTAGATTTCAGAAAAAGTCTGGATCATTAGGGAATGAATCCTTCTTAGAGTATGTCATGATTTGAAATTCTGCCTTTTGTTGATTATATTTAAATGAAGGCAGCTTACCTAAGTGACATATATGTGTGTTCATATATATATGAATACATTCAAGATGAATTTTTTAAAAATGTAGCTAAATATCCATGAGCGGTAAAGTTAGAATCTTTTAAAATCTTTTAAAAATAAGTTGAGACTTGATTTTATATTTATAAGATTGTTTTATTCTACAAACAGTTGAACTATTTCAACAAGAACATTTTTGACAGTATTAATGGCATTTTTATTAGCCATTGCAAACCTCCTTTCAATTATTAGTGAATTAGTTGGATGGCATTTTTTTCAATCATTTTGCTTTCATCAGGAACCCCTGGGAGAAATGATCATGATCAAGAAGAAACACTTACTTTTGCACCATTCTTTTTTTTCACAAATCTATTTCATTTTTAATCTTTCATGATCCACCTTTATGGTAGACCATTTTTCTTCATGTTCCCTTTTTTTGAAGAGGTGGAAACCGAGATTAAAAAAAAGCCTAAAAATAAAAAAATATATAAAATATGAAAAATAAAATTATATACAATATAAAATATAATACAAATATATATAATAAAAATACATAACATAAAATATATAATAAAAATATAATATAAAAATATTTTAAAAATAAAATAAAAAAGGTTTAGAGAATGCACTTAACCCATTGCCTTGCCAAAAAGCCTAAAAAAATAAAAAATATAAAATATGTAAAATAAAATTATATATAATATAAAAAATATAACAAAATATATAATAAAAATACACAACAAAATATATAATAAAAATATAAAAATATTTAAAAAAATAAAATAAAAAAGGTTTAGAGAATGCACTTAACCCATTACCTTGCCAAAAAAGCATAAAAAATAATATAGAATATGTAAAATAAAATTATATATAACAATATAATACAAAATATATAATAAAATACATAACATAAAATATATAATAAAATATAATATAAAAATATTTAATAAAATAAAAAAGGTTTAGAGAATGCACTTAACCCATTGCCTTGCCAAAAAAGCCTAAAAAATAATATAAAATATGTAAAATAAAATTATATATAATATAAAAATATAATAAAAATACATAACAAAATATAAAACAAAAATATAATATAAAAATATTTAAAAAATAAAATAAAATAAAAAAGGTTTAGATAATGCACTTAACCCATTACCTTGACAAAAAAGCATAAAAAATAATATAGAATATGTAAAATAAAATTATATATAATATAACAATATAATACAAAATATATAATAAAATACATAACATAAAATATATAATAAAAATATAATATAAAAATAAAATAAAATAAAAAAAGGTTTAGAGAATGTTAAATTTAAAAAATAAGGAATCTGGGCTAGAAAGTGGCCAAATCCGGACTGGGGCGCAGGTTCACTGACACCAAACTGCGAGCGCCGGTTTCTGGCATTTTCGAGGTGAAAGGGGAATGGCGTAAGGAAGCTCAAGCACGATAAACTGAAGTCCAAGCACCGACAGCCGGGAGATTAATGATTTTATTCCACTAATCTCTCCGGGGCCGCTTTCTTTCCCAGTGTCTGGGGGATTTGCGCAAGCTGCTCCAGCCCCCCCCCCCCCGAGACCGCGGCCCTTTCAGCCAATCAAAGCCCCAGAGTGGAGGAAATGGACCTGTCCTGGCTGGGCGGAGGCGGGACCGAGGCGGGGCTGAGGCTGGGATTGGTGGCTCGCTCGCTCGCTCGGCCGTCCTCTGCTTGTGCCTGGCCGTTGCTAGGGGCAGAGCGGGACGCGCGCCTGGGCGCCGCGGAGCGGCCTCTGCGCAGGCGCCTGGTTGCTCGGAGCGGCGGGCAGCCCCCCGCGGGCCTAGCCGGGTCTGTTCTGGAGTTTCTCTTCCCCCGGGCCCGGGGCCACGGACTCCTCGTCCCCTGGGGACGGGGGCGTCGGAGGAGAGAGATGGAGACAGGAAAGGTCAGTGCGCGCCTCCTGACGGGGCCCCCCTTGTCTCGCTGGGGGGGAAAGCGGTTAAAAAAGGGGATCGCGCCCCCCACCCCGCAGAAAATGCTCGAAAAGCGGGCCGGGTGCGGGGGGGCTGCGGGGACAGGTGCGCCCCCCCGGAAGGTGACCCCAATATTGCCCCAAAGACGGGTATTTGGTTGCAAGTCGGATTCTTGAGTGTTTACGTGAAGGGCCCCCTCCCCCCGAGATAGTGCCCCAACGTGTGAGGGACCCCCTGGACACGTGCTTGGAGCAAACATGTTTGTTTTTGGCAAGACAACGGGGTGCAGTGGCTTGGCCAGGGCCACACAGCCAGGTAATTATTAAGTGTCTGAGGCCGGATTTGAACCCGGGTCCGCCTGCCTCCAGGGCCTAATAAGAAGGGACACATTTCTTCCTAAACCTGTGAATATCTCGTCAGCATTCAAAGTGAGCGTAGTACACACTGCGCCAAATACTCTGTCTTCATCGTTCTGCTCCTTTCTCATACTGACTGGACTATGCAAAGGCACGTGTAAAGTATAAATGTATGTGGAATAATTCATACGAACTAGCATTTGACTTTAAAAGTTAAAGAGAAAGAAAACTGAGAGGGAGAAAGCTCTTGGTAGCTGTAAAGAGCTAGTCAGATAGGCAAGAGAAGTTTCTTTTTTGTTGTTTCCATGTTGTACCTTGCTCCAAATTGGGTGTGCTGAGAGAGAAATCATATCCTTAAAGAGAAGAGAAGTCTTAAGAGGTAACAAGATCAGACAATAAGATATCTGTTTTTTTTTTCCCTAAATTAAAGGGAATAGTCCTTGCACTTTGTTCAAACTCCACAGCTCCTTATCTGGATTCAGCTGGCACTCTCCTCAGCAGACAGCCCAAAATTGTTCCCGATTGTTGCCCTGATGGAATGAGCAAGTCCTTCAAGGTTGATCATCACCCCATGTTGCTATTAGGGTGTACAGTGTTTTTCTGGTTCTGCTCATCTCACTCAGCATCAGTTCATGCAAATCCCTCCAGGCTTCCCTGAAATCCCGTCCCTCCTGGTTTCTAATAGAACAATAGTGTTCCACGACATACATATACCACAGTTTAGGCAAGAGAAGTTAATAAAAATTTAGACAGGATAGGAGGATGAGAAGGGAGGCCTCGAATGTCACATACAACTGATAGAACAAGAAGGATCAGGATAGGGATGGTAGAAGTGGGAGGAAGCATTGGACTTGGCAGTTGGAATTACTGGTTATTGTAGACAGGGTAGTTTCTCTTGAGGGACGAGGTCAGACATCAGAACAGGGGTGGGGGGAATTATCATGAGGATGACTATGTGACCATGGGGAAGTCAAAACATCTCTGAACCTCAGTTTTTTCTTCTGTAAAATATACAAAAATACCTATAGCATCTACTCTATGGGGTAATAATGAGTATTTTAGTGAGATAACATGTGAAGAACTTTTCAAATCTTAAAGCACAAAAGCAAAATTTTTATTTGTTCAAGATATAATCTAACTTCATAAAAAACACGATTTTTCTTAGGAATCTTAATGTCTCTGTTTTAATGCAAATAAATAAATGAAATCATTTCACCATCAGTTAAGTAGATCACTAGGTCTGAAGGCCTGAGTTCACTTATAATCTCCACTATTACTACCTTGGAAAAGTCACTTCATCTCTCTTTGCTTTAGTTTTCTCTATTGTAAACTGGGAATTAATAATAGCACTTATGTCTTAAGCTTGTCATCAGGATCAAATAACTGTAAAATGCAAAGCAAAGTGCCTGATCAGTAATAAGTGCTACATAAATGTTAGCTATTGTTATTGTTGTTGTTATTATTATTATTAGTCATGTAAACTTTGCCTGAACTTGAAGTTGAGACCTATGTGTTGTGTCTCCCTATTAAAATGTGAGTTCCTAGGGAGCAGGGACTGCCTCTGTTTTTCTATTTGTGTCCCTAGAGTTTAACACAGTGCTTTGCAGATAGTAAAAGTTTAATCAAAAAATTCATTCATTCCATTAAACAAGTGTTTTTGGATTATAGACCACCTTTTAGCAGTTGAGGAAATACAGAATTTAGATAAGACTCTTGTCTCTGTCTTCACTGGATTTCTTGAGTACAGATGGCAACTCTAGTACTTGGTTAAAAATACTTTGCTATTAATTTAATGTCCACTTAAGTTCTAATTTGATAAATCTTAGTGGGGTTGATCTTGGGTCTTTGAATGCTATGCCAGTGTAGCTCTTGTGCTGTCCTTCGTAATCAAAGAGAACCAAAATGTCATTGTGATGTTTGGGTCAATGTAGAGCATCTCTGACCGTGACCGATCTACCGGCATGTGATCCATCCTTTACCATAGATCAGGCAGAAATAGTCTGTATGTCTATTTGGGAGGGAGATGCCTCTAAATTTGTGCATCTCAAATTTCTTTGGAGCTACTGTTATTTTGCTTTGCTCATAGAGCCAAGTGCTTTCTTTGATGCTGGCACACCATGCTGAACAATCCTGTGCCAGTGTCTCCCATGTCACACCTCTGATTCCAAAGTTCATCAGAGAGACCTTGAGAGTCTCCTTGAATTGCTTTTCCTGACCTCCATGAGAGCTCCTTGCATGAGTTCTCCATAAAATCGTTGTTTAGGCAAGTATATATTTGGCATTCTAGTAACTTGGTCAGTCCATTGAAATTGCACTCTGCAGAGTTTGAATACTTGGCAGTATGAAAAGGACTTGAGAAAGAATGTCTGCTAACTTATCATGCCAGGTGATCTTCAGAATCTTCCTAAGACAATTCAAAAGGCAAGGGTTCAGTTTCCTGGCATGGTGCTGGTAGACTGTCCAGGTTTCATATAACAGTAAAGGCAGCACAATGACTCTAGTTCTTTACTTTGGTCGGCAGCCTAATAACTCTTCTTTCCCACACTTATTTTTGGAGCTTCCTGAATACTGAGATAGCTCTGGCAATGTGTGTCATGTGTCACTTCATCATCTATGTGTACATCCCTGGAAAGTATGTTGCCAAAGTAAGTGAATCTGTCCACAACATTCTCTCTCTCTATATATACTGCAGTTGATAGTTCCATGAATGGGATGGTGTGGTGCTTGACTAGTGGAGAACCTTCTGTTTTTTTTGATGATGCCAGCCTAAAATTAGTACAAGCAGTCAAGAAACAATGCATGCACTATTGTATTCCAGCTTCAGAGTCTGCAATGTGTCATCTATGAAGAAAAAGTCAGTACCAACTCTCCCTCCACTTTAGTCTTGGCTTGTAGTCTTTTCACTTAAATAATTTACCATCTGTGCAGTAGCTAATGCCATTTTTGACAAATCTTGATGAGGTTAACCCTCACCCACTTTAACCCTGGTATTTGAAAGGTATGCAAGTCACTATTTCTGGCAGGACTGTACAGGTACCATATACTGATGAACAGTCAGAAATTCACAAAGTATGACCCATGCATTTTCAGAGAATTCTCAAGATTGAAACTATTTTCATAATAATTTCAAGATGTTATTTGCCTACTGAAATACTCCTCTCTTTTCCAACTACATATCTGTGTGATCCTAGATTTTCTTCATATATTGTGATTAAAACATATTGCAATAGATTGAATACAGAAGCAGAAGTGAAAATCTTACTCTTTTTTTTTTTTTTGCAAGGCAGACGGGGTTAAGTGGCTTGCCCAAGGCCACACAGCTAGGTAATTATTAAGTGTTTGAGACCGGATTTGAACCCAGGTACTCCTGACTCCAAGGCCGGTGCTTTATCCACTATGCCACCTAGCTGCCCCCTGAAAATCTTACTCTTAATATTAAACCACATTTTTAAAAAAGCATAAAAATAGTAAAACACTACCAGTTTTCTTGCTAACTTTGTTTTGGAAAATACGATTATTTTTCATAAAAATGTTATGTAACACTGACAACCTCTGTGAGTTTGGCCTTAAAAATAATAATTAGATTAAATATGTGTTAACCTTCAGAGTTTGTACTAATAAGGGACAAAAGTTAACCTCAAGACAGAACAAAATAGAATTAGGTTAACATATATGTTTATTACTGTTGCTCTTAAGTTCACTGATATGCAGGCAAGCTAGAAAACCAGACCCCAAAATACATTTTTGAAAGGGTTTTTTAAAAAATATATAGTTTCACTTTCAGAAGGCAGGATTTCAAAAACTACTTTTTCCATCAAGGAAAAGGAGCAGCCCTCAGATTAGGATGGAGTTGGATGTCAGACATGCTTCCCAGGAGGAAGGTCCAGGAGGACATGCCATGTGGTATGGCTCCTCCCCAATCTTTGTGCCTTAAGAGGTATAATGAGACCTCCACAAATGTGAAACTTTTCCTTCCAAGATTCAGTGACCCTTGATACAATGGTATTTGTTATTAGGGGTCAGTGACATCTAATGCATTTATTATTAAATGAATCAATAAATACATTATTTAAAATTTTATTTTAATTTTTGTTTAGTAATTGACAATAGATGTAACCATTAATAAATAAAAACTCTAGGGGGGGATGGTGTCCTTAATAATATTTTTTTAAGAGTATAAAAAGGTCCTGAGGGGAATCAATTTGAGAACTACTGGTTTGTCTAAATCCAGAGGACTTCATCACTAGAAGATTGTCTACCATTTTTTTTCTAAAACATTTCATAATGACTCTCTCCTGAGATAAAGAGATTGAGATCTATATTGGTTGAAAAAAATATTCCCCGAGAAAACATGAATCCTTAAAGAAACTTAATTTACATAATGTATCTTTTATTTTTACTATATGATAATTTGATTGTCATTATTAGTTTTCTTGTCCTATTGATTAATGAAGGGTTCTTGTCTATGACCTTCATTTTCCTACTACATCTCCCTGATTCTTTAGGATGATAACTTTGCTCTTCTATTAGTGTGTTAAAATTTTATTTCACAACTACTCATGCTTCAGCAAGGAAAGACTTTTTTGATGCCTTTCCTCATGATATCCTGGTTACCTCCAATTCCATATCCTGGTTACCTCCAATTCCATCCCCCCCCCCCGGTTGAAACCTTCCTTGTGACAAAGAAAAAGAACTCTGAAAAACAGCTACTACAAAGACAGTGTATATAATTTATTCTTGTAGTCCCCCACACCTCTTCCTTAAAGGAGCTATTTTATGATCTTTTCTCTACAGTCTTTACTGGCTCTTTTCCCCCCTTTACTTATGGGTTCAACTTTGAGTGAGTCATTTTTTCATTGTAGTCATTGTTCTCTTGGTTCTGCTTATTTGACTTTGTATCAGAGTTTGTACAGATCTCTCATTTCAACAAATTTCTTGTATTTGTAATTTCTTATGACATTTAAATACTGTGGGTTTTTTTTATTTCACAACTGAGAGAAAACTACTTTTTTTAATTCCTTACTTCTATAAGCATTTATTAGGCACCTATTACGTGTTAGTCACTGTGTTGGCTGCCTTATAAATATAATCTCATTTGATTCTTATAATATCCCTGGGAGGTAGATATTCTTGTTATCTTGGTACTACAGATCAAGAAACCTGGCAAGATAGAACTGAAGTGATTTGCCCAGAGCCGAATGGCTAATAAATTCCAAAGGCTGAATTTGAACTCAGATTTTCCTGGCTTACATCTTAATAGCTACCCCAACTATCTGCCTTCTGAAGAGTCCTGTTGTGAACATCTTGGTGTGTATGTATGTGTTTGTGTGTGTGTGTGTGTGTGTGTGTGTGTGTGTGTGTATCGAATCTTTGTTTCTATCTTTGATTTCTTTGGATTAAACCTTTGTCCATTAGTGAAATTGTTCTGTTAAAAAAGTCTGAATCAGTTGCTTTCCTTAAATACTTCCAAACTGAAATCCAGAACAGCTGGATCACTTCATAGATCTAGCAAAAAAAAAGAATCCCTGTGCCTCTCTTCCTACAGTCTTTCCAATGTCTACTTCTATTCCATCTTCAGCTAACTTTGTCAGTCATTATGATTTGAGGTGAAACTTCAGTTCTACTTTGCATTTCTCTCTTTATGTTTTAGGATATGTTTTTGTGTTAAAAGCTATTTATATCCTTCCCTCATTTATCTAACAAGGAATGACTCTGGGTGTTATAAATTTGGGTTATTTTTTTGTGTAAATTGAGATTTCATGTACTTGTGTTTTTTCTGTAGATTATATTATAGAGATTAGTGTATGGTATTTCCTATAGAAATTTATGGCTTTCAAGATAATGTTGTTTAGTTCTTGTCTCTTATTCTGGAACTCAAAGATACAATCCATTTAATTAGTTAACATTTGTGTTTCTATAGTTAGAGGTTTATTCTGAATATAACATTAAAATAAAAATGTAAATGCAGCAGTATCTTCAGGGTCAGATATTTCTTTTTATTTAAAGAGTATTTATATTGGGTTCACAGTTGTAAGTTTGTCAGTTTTTCAGGATACAACCCAGGGGTCATTAATTACATAAAGTGTCAGCTAGAATTATTAATGATGTGTTTTTCTCTCATGAATAAAGAGAAAATTTGTGATTTATTGAAGGTGTTGAAATGATTTTTATGGCAAAAGTCTAAAAGTTATGCTTTTATGCAATTTTCAAGCTTTAAACGGTTTTAGTATTGTGTAATTTTAATTATCATTAGTATAAAATTGGTTTTTGATGAATGATATGGTCAAGCATCACCAAGCATTTATGAAGTCTATTTGTGCTTAGTGTACAAAGTGAATTGAAAGAGCCCTTACCTCAAAAGAGTTTATATTTTATTTTATTTTTATTTATTTAAGGCAATAGGGTTAAGTGACTTGACTTGTCCAAAGTCACACAGCTAGGCAATTATTAAGTTTCTGGGGTTGGATTTGAACTCAGGTTCTCTTGACTCCAGGGCTGGTGCTCTGCTCACTGTGCCACCTAGCTGCCCCAAGTTTATATTGTATTAAATAAAGCATGTGCATATATAGGTGTATATGTGTCAAAGTAATTGACAGTTGTGGCAGAGGAAGACATCAGCCATGGGGAGGTCAGGAAAAACTCCTTTTAGGAAGCAGCTCTTAGTTGAGGTTTGGAAGAATGCTAAGGGTTTTAAGAAGCAATGATGGGGAGTGTGGAAGGTGTGCAAAGTGACCAACTCTTAAGGGTTGCAAGGGGAGGAATGAGCAATGCTGGAAAGGTGAGTTGGGGACTAGCTGGAGAAGGGCTTGAAGGAGGAAAGATAGGACTTTATACTTTCTCCAGGGGAGATAGGAAATCAGTAGAGTTTAATTGAATAAGAGTGATGTTTAGACTTGGGGATATAGAAAAATCCCTTTGGCAGCAGTGTGGAGAATGGATTTTATTGGGGCATTTTTTTTGGAAGGGAGAAAAGATGAAGAAATAGTAGTTAAGCCTAGTGCTGGGGATATGAATACCTTCCTTGCCCCTTAGGAGCTTATAGTCTTTAACATTATATTTTATACTTCAACCCCATACATAATAAACTTATAATATAGTAATAATTTATAAAACTGTGTATAATATAGCTCTGTAATACTTAATGTACTTGTAGCCTTTAGACATAGAAAGCTTTTATTTTTGTGACTATTCATAAATACATTTACAAACATAGAAATGTATGTATATAAACACATATATATATATATATATATATATATATATATATATATATATCCCTAAATCATTAGGGGTGTTAAGTATGCTTGAGGTCACAGACTATCTTTGAAGACCAGTATACAGCTGCAAATTTTGCCACTAGGTAATGGCCATGTGACACATAAATCAGATAAAATACAAATTGGACTCAGTCCTATGCTTGATTTCACAGTGATGGTGGCAGAGTAGCAAAAAGGGTGGTAGAAGATATTTTTATGTGATTTAAAAATAGCAATGATACTTATAGTGAGAGATATAACTTGTTGCTACACTAATAGAACTCAGTGGACTTAGTAGGTACCTTTTTTTTTCCATGTGTAAGATGCACCTTAATTTTGGAGCCTGAAATTTGAAAAAAAATGTATTATATAAAGTTATTGAACTCATTTTATTCATCATCAAATTCATGGACCTTTTGCTCATAGCTTTCAGGCATCTTTTGGGCAAGTCTGGTAGTATATGCATGCTTAGTCCATGAACCTGAAGCACCAATTGTGTCCTCCTTTGAATTCAGTAGCTTCTTTTCATTACCAATTCTTGCCTCAAGATGAATCATCTTTATGGACACAGAAATTCCAAAGACCCTTTGCACTTTAATCCATATCCTCAATTCCCTCTCTAAATCAGGCCTTTTTGATGATTTGCCTCTCTCGGCCTTCTGCCCCCACATTTTCAGGAGGGTTTCGTAGCCAGTGTCAAGATTGTTTTCTCAGTTGGAGGAGGACCAAACTGACATTCAGCAGCATGATTCCATTTACTGTTGCAAACTGGATCACTTTGAACTCGAATTCAGCATTCAGTCTTTTCCAAGCCTTTTCTGGCCTGAACGTGGCAAAATGTAACCTCACTGTAATGGTAACAAATGTGAAAAAATGAGTGCAGAAACAAGTGTGAAAAAGCAGGAAATTCAAGTAAAAAAAATCTACAACCACTGTATAAAATGCTCCCAGTTTTTTTGAAAAAGGGTATATCTTATACACAGGGAAATATGGTACTTAAATTTTTTTGTTTATATTTTATTTTTTCCAGTTACACATAAAAACATTTTAACACTTATTTTTAAGATATTTTTACAGTTTCACTAATAACTTGTTGGTGGAGCTGTGAACTAATCCAGCCATTCTGGAGAATAATTTGGAACTGTACCCAATGGGCAATTAAACTGTGTATAACCTTTAATGCAGAAATACTGAAGTGATCACAAAAAGGGAAAAGAACTCGCATGTACAAAAATTTTTAATAGCAGGTCTTTTTGTGGTGGCAAAGAATTAGAAATTGAGGGGTGGCTAGGTGACACAGTGGATAGAGCACCAGCCCTGGAGTCAGGAGTACCTGAGTTCAACTCTGGCCTCAGACACTTAATAAATACTTAGCTGTGTGGCCTTGGGCAAGCTGCTTACCCATTTGCCTTTCAAAAAACCCCCCTAAAATAAAAGAATTGGAAATTGAGGGAATGTCTGTCAACTAAGGAATGACTGAACAAGGTATATGAATATAATGGAATACTATTATGCTGTAAGAAACAATGAGCAGGTGGATTTCAGAAAAACTAGGAAAGACAACATGAATTGCTGGTAAGTAAAGTGAACAGAACAAAAAGAATATTGTACAAATTAACAGTTACAGTGAGTAATGATCAACTGTGATTGATTTAACTCTTCTCAGTCCAGGAGACACTTGATGATGGAGAATGTTATCTATTCCAGTGAAAGAACTATGGTATCTGAATGCAGATTGTAGCATACTATTTTTCACTTTTTTTTTTTGCTTTTTATTTTTCATGGCTTTTCCCTTTTTTTCTGTTTCTTTTTTTCACTATATTACTAATATGGAAATATGTTTAATATGATTATTTGTGTATGACCTATATCAGTTGGCTTGCTGTCTTGGGATAGGAGGGGTGGGGGAAGGAGAAAAAAATTGGAACTCAAAATCTTATAAAAATGAATGTTGAAGGGGCGGCTAGGTGGCATAGTGGATAAAGCACCAGCCCTGGAGTCAGGAGTACCTGGGTTCAAATCTGGTCTCAGACACTTAATAATTAACCTAGCTGTGTGGCCTTGGGCAAGCCACTTAACCCCGTTTGCCTTGAAAAAAGCCTAAACAAACAAACAAACAAAAATGAATGTTGAAAACTCTTTACATGTAAGTAGAAAAAATAATACTTTTTACTCAAAAAAAATTGAGTTCCATATTTTCTCCCCCTTCCTTGAGAAGGCAGGCAATTTGATATAGATTATATACTTGTAGTGCAAAACATATTTCTGTATTAGGTATATTGTTATGTTGTGAAAGAAAGCACAAAACAAAAATGCCCAAGAAAAATAAAATTTAAAAAGGCACACTTTTACCTACTTTTGGATTCAGATTTCTCTGGAGGTGGATAGCATTTTTCATCACAAGTCCTTTGGAAATCATCTTTGATCATTGTATTGCTGAGGACTAAATCATTCATAGTTGATCATCATATACTATTGCTGTCATTGTGTGCAATATTCTTTTGGTTCTCTTTACTTCACTGTGTCAGTTCTTATAACTCTTTATAGATTTTTTTCCCCTGAAACTCTCCTGTTTGTCATTTCTTACAACACAATATTATTCCATCAAACTCATATACCACAACTTGTTCATCCCCAATTGATGGGTATCCCTCCAATTTCTAATTCTATTCTTACATAAAAAGAACTGCTACAACTATTTTTGCACATAGAGATTCCTTTCCTTTTCCTTTTTTTTTAAAAGTCTCTTTTGGATGCAGAGTTAGTAAAGGTAATCCTAAGTTTTATAGCTGTTTTGGGCATTGTTATAAATTATCTCCAGAATAGCAAGGTTTTATTATGTTTTTGAGAATTTTCCCTGATACTTGTCCTATATGCATTTCTTTGAATAAGACTCAACAGCATTAATGTCCAAAAATATGAATTAGAGGAAATAAGAAAAACTGAAATATTGTCAAAATGACTCATTCTAAATTCTTTTTGTACAATTTTTTTTTCAGAGAAGATCCAAAGATGACACTTGGAGATCTGATGACCTCAAGAAATATCTTCGGGTAATGTTTCAAAGATTCAAATAAAAGTTCATTTAATTTCAAAATTATTTTTCTGATAACTTTATTTGGCTCATTAATATATATATATATTCCATTATGAATAGCATATCTTTTTTAAAGGGTTTTTCATTAGGTGACATAGCACCTGCTTTTATGTCTCTGTATTATTATATGTTCAAATGAGTCTACCTCTTAGAGTGTACCTTAGAAATAGGACAAAAAGTATGGAACTGACAGTGGATCTACTGCTGAGATCATGATGGTAGGAACTTTTAGATCCCATATCAATGGGTAAATTCTTGCTTTTTGTTCATACTACCAGCAAATCTACTGAGATTTCCTTTAACTTTCTAACAGGTATTTTTGAGAGTAGGGTAGAGTTAGAGAAGGATGGCATATCAAATAGGGGCAAGATGACAGAAATGGGTTTGGGGAAAGAAGTTAAGAAAATTAAGCAAGATAAGCAAGTTGTAGTATACCCAATATGAATGTTTAAGGTGTACAGGATTATTCAATACCAAAATAGTGTGTGTATTTCATATATATATATATATATATATATATATATATGAAATAATATTAATCTAAATATAGTTGAAGTCTAAAATGATTGCTTTAGCCCTTCATCTTGCTGAGGTTAGAAGTTGATTTTGAGTGCAAATAATCTGATAAGGGTGGATGTGACGGGTCTGATAGAGTTTTTCATGAATTCTGACTGTCTCTGAGTCAAGGAAACTTTTAAGGCACAATATTGGGGTATAGTGGGCTAGGTAGGGACTGAGGTTTAGGGGCAGACTGGACACTGAAGCTCCATGGGCTAGGTTGGGAAGGGCTCTAGCCCTGAGGAGTGGAATCAGGTGGCTTAAATCCAGAAGAGTAAACAAAAGTTTTCAGCAGGTGTAAGGATGTGTTTGGGGGAGATTGGATTTAGGACAGAAGCGGCTTCAGGCAAGATACAAGGATGTGGTTAGGGGCAGCTGAAATTAGAATGCTAGAGGAGGTTTCAGGATGTTTGTTGCAGGATACACAGGACTTGTGTGTGTATATATGTATATATACATATAGTATATATATATATATACAATATATACTATATATATATATAATATATTATATATATAGTACAGAGTTTTGGGGTTCAGTGAACTCAGAGAAGAGAGTACTGGGATCTCAAGCAGATGTGGTTATTCTTCTTTAAAGGAGAATAATGATCCTTAACCAATATCAAATAGTCTTTGAATTCCTCAAGGGTAAAGATTATTTTTGTAGTGTAAGAAAGTATCATCTTTTTTCCTCCTCTTTATTCCCTGTAGGCATCACATTCAGATACTCAAAAAGAAGAAAAGAAGCATAGAGAAAAGAAACTACACAGAGATCTAGAAATGGGTGACTTTTGTGAAATCAAAGAATATAAACACAAAGATCAAGAAAGAGAGATATTGAAAAGCAAAGAAAGGACAGGGGAAAGAGACAGCCACTCAGTGAAAGGTTATGGTGATAGAGAAAAACAAAAAGAAAAGAAAAAAGAAACAAAAGAACGAGAGAGAGACAAAACTAAAGAGAAACATCGTGAACAGGATGCTGAGAAGGAAAAATATTACCGAGGGAAGGAAAGAGAAAAAGATAAAGAAAGAAAACTTAAAAAAGAAGATTCTAAGCAAACTCTTAATTTACATCATAATCCAAAGGGACTTGAAATGCGAGATAAAGATGTGGAAAAATTGGAAAAGAAGCCTTCAGGTAGGTTGACATTTCTAACTGGCACATCTTGGTTGTTTCTCGTCAGTTTAGTAACATTACTTAGAATTGGTCAAGTAGAATTGGTAGACAATCTTCTAGTGATGAACCTCCCTGGATTTAGCAAGACCAGTAGTCTTCAAATTGTTTCCTTTCAGGACCTTTTTATATTCTTTTTTTTTAGTTTTTTTTTTTTTTTTTGCAAGGCAATGGGGTTAAGTGGCTTGCACAAGGCCACACAGCTAGGTAGTTAAGTGTCTGAAGCTGGATTTGAACTCAGGTACTCCTGACTCCAGGGCCGGTGCTTTATCCACTGTGCCACCTAGCTGCCCCAACCTTTTTGTATTCTTAAAAAATATTAAGGACAACCCCCCCCCCCCCAAGAGCTTTTATTTTATGATGGGTTACATCTATTGATATTTATTAAAAAGAAATTAAAATAAATTTTCAAATATGTATTTATCGATTCATTTATAATTCCTAATAATAAATATTCATAACAAGCCCATTAGGAGTGGTTGACCCTTAATAACAAATCCCATTGTATCAAGGGTCACTGGGTGTGCCGACATCCTGGGAGGTGGAAGATTCACACTTATGGAGCTCTTAGTGTAACTGTTAAGGAACAAAGATCCTGAGTTTGGGAAGAACCATCCCTCCTGGATATTCTTAGGAGGTGTGTCTGATATGCAGCCCTATCTGAAATTGAGGGCTATTCCTTTTCCTTGACAGACAAGTAGTTTTTGAGATTCTGCCTTCGGAGAATGTAACTGTATTAAAAAAACCTTCTTCAAAGCTATATTTTAGGTGTCTGATTCTCTAACTAGGCTCCCCATACTTACCTGCATAATCAGCAGATAGAGAAATCGAATAACCTGATTCTGATTTGTTTTTTTCTTGAGGCCAACTCTGGAGGTTAATGTTTGTCCTTTATTAGGAAAAACTCTGAAGGTTAACACATATTTAAACTAATTATTATTTTTAAGGCCAAACTCACAGAGGTTCTTGATATTAACATCTTTATGAAACAAATTTCCAAAACAAAAAGTTAGCAATAAAACTGGGTAGTGTTTCACAATTTTTACACTTTTTAAAATGTCTGGATTAATATTAAGAGCAAGATTTTCATTTCTGCTTCTGTGCTCAATCTGTTGCAATATGTTGTTTTAATCATGGTATTTGAAGAAAATCTAGCTATATAGCTGAAAAAGATAGGAGTATTTTTTAAAAACTTTTTTTTTAATTTTTAAAACTGCTACTTATTTTCCATATCAAGGCATTGCTAATATTAGCTAGCAAAATGATCTCAAATATATTTCTCTGAGAAAAAAAGTTTTACTTTTTAGAAAATTTTTCTATACGTAAATTTTAAATATTTTGTTTTAATTTCATTTTATGAGCATTTGGGTTTTTATTGAAAGAATTTATAGGTGAATAACTAGAGACTGGACGAAATAAGTGCCCTAGGGCCAGACTCACAATGGACTGGTCCCCCAAGGTGTGTGAAGAGGTCCCTGTCCCCATACCTCTGCTGGTCTTCCCTGGTAGGGATCTTGACTGGTCCCTTCCTTGGGCTTTTAATTGGTTCTCTGGAGCCTGAAATGTTAGCAGCTGTTATGTGTAGGTGGTAGAACTGGAATGTCCAGACATCAATTTGACATTTAGAGTTTGAAACTGGGTAATTTAGTAATAGAAGGAATAAATGACCAAGTCCTTGTAGCAGTTGTGATCTGTTTTGCTTTCATTGCTACACTGGAAAAAACATATTTGCATACACACATGCATAATATAAGTTTATATATGTTTATATATGAATATGAATGTTCACACATAAACATACATATGCTCTTTTAAGAAAACATTTACCCTGATAATCAAGAGATAGTATGGGTTCTTTGGGAACAACTTTGGACAGAAATAGTATGTACCTTCTGCTATTCAGCCAAATCTGTTTGCAATCTGTTTCTCTTTCTGTTGAAACAAATTGCATATTTTTTTTTTTTTTGTGGTACTGCATTATTGTATAATGGCAATATGGTTCATGGCTTAAGACCATTAGGTGACCAATCTACAGACAAATGGTGATCTTTTTCTTACCAATATTTGGTGAAGATAATAGACTCAGGATGTCTCAGGATTGCAATAAGAACTGAAGATTCTCAGGACAGCACAGGTCTATTATGGAAAGAAGTATGGATCTGCTTACTTTACTGAGACATGTATTCAGAGAGATGTTTTCACCTGGGGGCTTTTCTCAATACTGTTAATGGGAGCTTTTTCTGTTGATTTTAAATTTTAAATTTGCTCCTGAAGACGTGTTTGGAATTCTTGAATTTCTAGATGATTCTTTGCCATCTTTTTATTGCTTTATACATCTCTATCACATATTGAAAAGTAAGTATTAAGACAAAGGTTAAACAAATGAAATAAGTGAAATGTTCTTTGAGCTAATGTGGAAAACCATTCAAAGGAACCATAAAGCATTTTGCAGGTTTAAAATTGTATTAGGAATTTTACTAACTTGATTTATAACCATCTATAGCAATACTTATTTGTTCTATCACTAGCAGTAAAATATTATGTAATGGAAAAGTCACTAGATGGGGAGATTAAGTTAACAGAAATATTTTTATATCTTTAATATTTGATTAAAATTATTAAATATAATTTTATTATCTTTATGATGAAGCATAAGTATTTTAATGGATTATTTTCTTTATGGTAAAATGTTAAAGTAAAAAAATAATTTATAGAAAATTCTAGACATCAATATTTTTTTCTGTGAACATTTCAAATTTTTTTTTATTTTTGGAGAAAATTACGTGTTCAACATTTTTTACTAGTTGCTGATCTTTTAATGAAAATAATTTAGGTTCATTGACCCATTGAAAACTTAGTTTCTTCAGTATTACTGTTACTTTCCAATGGATCTGTGATTTTTTAAATTGGGTCCTTCCTCCAATGGTTCGATCTTATCTTAGCAGATAGCAATCACTTAATAAATTCCTTCTTATCAATAAGTTGATTATACCTGTTCCTACCTTCTCATCCTATGTAATTTTAATGTTTAGAAGCTCATGGTATATTAGAAAAAGAACTGAATTTGGAGTAAGTCCTTATCTTTGTTGAAATCCTATTCTATGTTGTATTTCTCAGTTAAAAGGCTTATGTTAGTGATTTTTTTAGTTGTAAATTGTTTTCCAGAATAATTGATTAGCTTCATCCAT
Organism: Macrotis lagotis; assembly: GCF_037893015.1. Classification (NCBI taxonomy): domain Eukaryota; kingdom Metazoa; phylum Chordata; class Mammalia; order Peramelemorphia; family Peramelidae; genus Macrotis; species Macrotis lagotis. Next base: position 84,542,312 of record NC_133664.1, on the reverse strand, counting down.
AGTGTCTTAGTTTACATTTTTCCTATATCTTTCACAGTTTACCCATTTATCATTTGTCATCTTTTTCCAGTATTTTAGGGCTATGAGATGAGATATTAGAGTTTGAATTTCTCTTATAATATTTGGAGTAATTTTTCATGTGACTGTCAACAGTTTGCTATTCTTAAAATTATTCACTTACCTTTTGAAGTACATCGTGGTCTTGTTTCTGTTAGTTTTTCAATCAAGTCTCTAAGGAAGTTGCTTAGTGTTTGATATCAAGTTTTTATACCAGAGATATTTACTACTTTCAATAATAGCTTTTCTTCTTTTCCTAGATACATTAATTTTCTTTGTGCAAAGTTTTCAAGTTTTGTATAATAAAAATTGTTTATTTGCTTTTTATAATTTCCTCTATCCTTTGTCATATTTGTGAAAGATTTCTATTTCTATTCTCTTAATTTTTAAATGAGATAATACTTTTATATTTGCCATGTTAATATAGAGGGATTTTTGTTTTGTGTATGCTTATATTGTAAGATATTAGGGTTGTGGTCCCCTTAGGAGTCTGATAAAGTCTACTGACCCTTTCTCTCTCTAAACCCAACTTCTACCAAATTCCTTTCTAGTTTTCCTGTTTTTTGTTGAATAGAGAATTCTTGCATTGGTGGTTTGTGTTTTAGGATTTATTGAATCTGGCTTACTTGGTGTGTTCTATTGATCAAGTTTTGTATTCTTTAATTAGTACAAAATGGTTTTGATGATTACCACACAGTAGTGTGGTTTGAGATTCCTTCTTTCCTCCATTTTACTTTATTTTCCCTTGCAATTCCCTTGAGAACTTTTCGTTTCCTCAGATGAATTTTATTATATTTAATTCAAAGCCTTGTTGAAATTTCTTAAATGCAAGTTCCTCTTTTCTATTCAGATTTGACCCCAGCTCCTTGTTCATTTGCCATGCCTATCTCTTATGGGTTAAATAAGTCAATGGACTAATTTATACACATTCATGTCATAGTTGGGATAATTGGTATTCTTCATTCATTTATTTTTCTAAATGTGGATTACAAGATCTGTCTCTTCTGTCTCTTGAGTAATCATATGTCTCTCAGAGGAGGATATGGGGGGGGTGGAGCTTGATATATTCTGCCTAGTATAGTTCATAAACAACTGTATCTTGAAACCATCACCATCTATAGTAGTGACTTTTAAGCTGGAGTTAATGACCTTGGGTGGGGAAAAAATTTACATGTGTGTAACTTTTGGTTTCTTTTGTATCCTTAAATATTTATGTTTAAACATTCTGAGAAAGGGTCAGTAGATTTGATCAGACTAAAAAAGATTAAAAACTTGTCTCTGTAGTTGCACCTATAAAGGAATCTTGCATTATCTTAACATGTACAATGGATACATATTCTTGGAAAGGAGCCTTTAAACCTTCATTTGTTTTTTTCTTATGACTCATTTGCTCTTTTGTATTCTACATACGATAGATCTTGTCTCATTTCTTGTATTTTCTATACCTCTTAGCAATTTGTGTGATCATGAATGTGGGTTCTAGAATAGCATGACCACGAAAACTCTTGGTACATGTATGGGTAGGTGCTTGCTGATATCCTTAGTCATTTTTTTTCTTGGAGGGGATAATGAATGATATCATTCATAATTTCCATTTGTATGGCATCTTCTATTTAGATATAGCCTGAAATTGATTCAGTGCTTTAAAAATTGTATCTTTTCTAGTTCATATTTCTGTTTTGTGTACTTGCCTTTCATCTTGCTACTCTTTCTGAGTTCATCTTCTTAAGTGTCATTACTCATATAGCACCTTGCCTAATCAGGTTTGAGAGCCCAAATAGAATACAATGAGAAGAGATTGCTGTAGAAACACTGGCTAGTTTGTTTGATTCTTTGCTTATGTCCTGGATTAGTTTAATTTCTTTTATAAATAAATGAAAATTATATTATACTGATAGAAAGTATGTTGCTTAAGAAATTTTCAATTTCATTTTAAAAAGTAACTTATATATATATATATATATATAAGATTTACTCTTAATTCATAAGAATTCTAAGGTAAGATAATATTTAAAATATAATAAATATTAAACCCTTAGAATAAGAAATAATCTTTTTTCCCCCAAATAAAATAATTTTGTTTTTTCCTTCCTCCTCCTCTCTTCCTCTATATTTCTCCCTCTTTTTCCCCTCCCTCCCATTTTCCCTCCCTTTATTCCTTCCTAAAATGTTGTAAGCAATTGACTGAAGGCATAATTCTTGACCCCAGCTCTTGACCTACATGTATTCACAACTTTTTCCTTCCTCAAAAAACCATAGCCATTGAGTAATCTTTTTATATATATACAATTATTAGTGAAAAATGCAAAGACCTAATTAATGGAGTCATGTTTTTCATGTTAGAATTTCTTTGTTTAGAGTAAAAATAAGAAAATTTTAATTTTTACAGGAATTAAAGGAAAAGATAGAGAACAAAAAGATGATTCTGAAAGAAGAGATGATGACAAAGAAAGAAAGTACAAAGAAAAGAAGGTAAACAAAATAGGAACTAAATTATGTAATGCTTTTAAATGGGGGAACTTTAATAATTATGACTAAATATGAATCTTCTTTTCAAAGCATAAGCTGGAAACAGGTCAATACAAGACTACGAGCCGAGCCAAATGAACTCTTGATTATCTATGCATTAGTACAGTTACTACCTGGAACACACTGAGTAATAAATATATAGAAGATTTTCTCCTTTGCCCTAGTGACATTTAGGTCCTAGATTCATAGTGATCAGGAAGATCCTGATAATGTCCTTATCTGCTCCATCAGGATAGACAGTGTGAATGAGGAATTGAGGCATTAGTTCTGTGTGTTGTGTGTGTATGTGTGTGTGTGTGTGTGTGTGTGTGTATATGTGTGTGTGTGTCCTTTTTAGTTTACATCTCTTACACCTTTGAGATTGCTAGAAAGGAAGTGTGATTTTGAGGATTACCAGATCCATTTAAAGAAGAGAGTTGGGGAACTGTCTGAGTTTAATGTCAGCTACTCAGTAACAAATACATTTTCAGGCCTTTTATGACTTTTGTCAGAGACTGATGGAAGTCTTTAACTGAAGAGAGAAATTTGAAGAAATGGAGACACTACCTGTTAAAATACTTCAATCCTTAGCCCATAGCCACCTGATTAATCTATTGGGTCCTTTCAGTAGAGGGCAGATTATAATACCACATTACATACATGCTTGTTGAATGAATTCATGAGAGTGCAAAGGAACTTTATGTGCTTTTGAAGGCCAGTGAATAATAACTGAGGAAAAGGAAAATGACTACTTGGGGGAACCCTAGACAAGGGAATATTAAATTTGTTTATTTCTGTTTTTCAGATAAATTGAGATTAAATTATTTGCTCAGGATCATTCAGCTAGTTAGTGTGGCACAACTGGGACCAGTTGACTCTCAGTTCTGTGTTCTTTTGATGATGTTATGTCTCCTCCTGAGTTTGAGTTATCAGGGTGATAGAGTTAAATGTTCCTGTAGGTAAAGAAGAATACACTGGGCAAGTTGTCAAAAAAAAAAAAAGACTATAGACTGTTGGAATGCCTCCTTTCAGTGAAATGAAACGAGTTTTAGGAGAACACCAAAAACTATTTCTTAGGATAAGTAGTTTTAGGCTTTACAATAAAATTACCATTTTTCTTCCTCTCTATTAATAGTTTGTCCTGAGTGACAGATTACATATTAATTAAAATAATTGTGACAAACATGAAGAGAAAAAAATTGAAATATCAAAAGAAAACATCCCAGAGGAAGTGTAGGCCTATTTTAAATAACAGTCTTGGAAACTGAGGGAAAATGTTAACTATAAATCAGAAGATTCAGAGAGCCTCAGCCCCAATCTCTGCTTGGCAGTATGACAAACAAGAAGCTATTTGGCTATTTTAGGAAAGAAATACTACTAATTTTGGAAAATTGAATAAAAGCTCAAGGAAGAGAAATAAGGAAACCCATCTAGAGGGCAATTAGGTAGAACCTAAAAAAATCTTCCCTGATCACTCCTAGTCAGAAGTAACCTACTCTTCTTTCTTATATTTTGTATAGTGCTTTTAACTTTCTCATTCACTTAGCATGAGGTATGATGGTAAGTCAGAGTTTGTTTTGCCTTCCTTCTTTCTATTCTTCCTCTCCCTTCACTTCCTTTTGCTGGTGATAAGTACCATTGATAGACCTGAAAATGTTTATTATTAATACATTCAGCATACAATAGTTCTGGAATCAGTGGAATGACCACTTGATACAAAGTTTTCCCTCTCGTCCATGCTGTTCTATGCTAGTCACTGAACCCTGACTACCTCCCATCCAGGGCCATCTCCAGTTGTCCTGATCCATATCTGGAGGCTGGACCCAGATGACTCTGGAGCAGAAAGTGTGGCTGGTGACTTCACACAGCACCACCTCACTCAAATACAATTTCTGTGCTTGCCATGGCATCACCTACCTGATATTGTGGTCTTCATTGAAAATGAAGGTCATGCATTTTAAGTGAGAAGCAGTTACTTGGTCCCAAGCTGTGTTACAATTTCTAGGGAAGAAGGTTCCAATGGACACCTAGGTAAGGGTCAATCAGTCACTTTTTAGTCATGTCTTGACACTTTGTGACAATATTTGGGGTTTGGCAAAGATACTGGAATGTTTTGCTATTTCCCTCTCCAGCTCATTTTACAGGTGAGGAAGCTGAGGCAGACGGGTTAAGGGACTTGAGCAGGGTCACACAGCTAGTGTCTGAGGCCAGTTAAATCTTCCTGACTCTAGGCTCAGCTCTCTATCCACTCTGCCACCAAGCTGCCCATTATCTAAAGTTAGCCATACATATAGAAAGAATATATGTAAATCAGAGCTTGTAATGTTTGCAGTTGTAGTCATAGAAATATAGCCATTTTTCTCCTCATGCCTGGTAAACTATGTCTTCTGTTTAGTTAACATTTTTTTTTATAGTCAGAAATTATCCAGCTTAATATTTTTAAATATTGCAGTATGGTGAAAATAAGGAGCTTGCTCTCAGATATTATTCCCATAAAGACAATGGAGAAAGAAAGCACAGGAAACAAAAGGAACAAGATCAAGAGAAGAAACACAGAGAAAAAGGCAGCCTTAAAGAAAAAAGAGAAAAAATGCCAAAAGAAAAAGGCAACATGATTGGTGACAAGGATGTGGAAGAAAAACATAAAGAAAAACGACATAAAGAAGGAATTTATTTTGAAGATGAGAGACTAAAAAATATCTTAGACAAAAAAGAAAGACAATTCAAAGAAGAGCATCGAAAGAAAAAGGAATATAAGGTAAAATTTTCTCTTACTTAGTAACTTTTATTTAGTCCTCTAGCTTGGGTAGTCTACCTGATAACCAATGTGCTTGAGGCAGAGTCATATTTGATTCCAGTGAAGCGACTGTGGAGATTTATTGCTCCAAATATTGGAGACAAAATAGGATTGTTTGATTAGTATTGAAAGTTGATAAAATCTTAATGTATCAAAACAGAGTCATCACCTATCATTTTTATATTGAGTACATTAATGAAAAATCCTTTAAAGTTTTCAAAACTTCTCTGGAAATAATGTTGAAAAAAAGCAAGAAGATATGGTTTTATTATCACCTTAAATGAAATTTCTCAACTGTAAAGGCTCTAATTATGGTGTGTGTGTGTGTGTGTGTGTGTGTGTGTGTGTGTGTGTGTGTACACATAAGCAAACAACTTGATAGATGTTATAAATATATAGTCATAAAATATTTCCATAAGTCATATTGTGAAAGAAAACTTAGAACCCCCCTCCCCTGCAAAAAAAAAGAAACCTTTAGAAAAATAAAGTAAAAAAAAATGTTTTGTCTGTATTCAGACACCATCAGCTCTTCCTCTGGAGTTGGATGGTATTCTTTATCATATGGACTCATTGAATCTCAAAGAAATCAAGCATTAATAATTTATTCACTGCCTGGCTTTCTTTGGTGAATTAGAAACCAAGGCTTTTTTTCATTTGTTGCTATTTACCCTAATTTAGATTTATGTATTGTTTCTTTTCACATGAATTCAAGACTTTTTACATTTAATATGTTGTAGGAAAGAATAGCTGTTAACTTCATATTACAGATCCCTAGGTCAGAAAAGTTTTTGTGGTTAGAGAGTAAGAACTGAAATTTTTGAACGTAGCACTTAGTCACCTCTTTTGCCTACTGAAGTCTTTATTATTCTAATTTTAGAAACCGAGTTACTAATATAAGATTTATGAATTAAATCATAATTATAAATGGATAGAAAATCACGTTAATTTTTAAGAATGTCATCTTGAAAATATTTCATCTGAAACTGTTACCCACATTAGTTCTGTTCCTATTTTTTCCCTCTTTCACATATATATATATATATATATATATGTATATATGATCATCCTTCTTAATGTACTGTATATATGTTTATCCTTCATTCTCAAAGAGGAATAAAATGACATCATTATGCTAGAGTCAAGGTTCAGTGTGTCTGGATGTGATTGCTCAGACCAACATGAACTTGCAGTACTCCACCACAGGTCTGGCACAAATAGTTCATATGTATGTACATTTGGGGTGGATTCTCCCTCTCTTGAGCTACTTCAATTTTACTTTGCTCATAGAGCACAGTGCCTTCTCTGATGAGGGAGGCCATACTGGGTCATCCTGTGCCAGTGTGTCTCCTGTTGCATGATCAGTTCCAAAGTTCTTCAGAGCAACCTTGAGAATGTCTTTGTATCACTTTTTCCTGTCATCATTGACTTGCCCTTTATTTTTTGTTTTTAATAGAATTTGTATTTGCTGATTTTCTACTTCCTCTTCAGTATCTTCCTCCTCTTTCCTGTACCACCCCTCTCACTCCTTCTCCAGTGCCAGGCCCTTTAGACGGCTTTCCTCCCCTCTCCCTCCTACTTCTTCCTAACATCCACTCTGCTTTCCCCTACAGTGCACCCTTCCTCCATTCTCTCCTGATCAATACCTTGGAAGCTGGCTTGCTTTCCCACATTCTTACCATAACTATTTTCTAGAAAGGTACTCATGCGCTTCTGTTTGCCAAAGCTAAAGGGATTTTCTGCTTCCATTCTCTTAGGCAGACTGCTTCATTTGACACTCTTGCCTACCTGTTGCAGTTGAAGAATCTTTTTTTCATTTCTATAATAGAACCCACTCTACTGGTTCTATTTCTAGCTACTTGTTTCTTTCCTTTCCTAATTTTTCTTCTTTCTCCTGTTCCCTTATATGAATTATGCTGTCAAAAGTCCTTTTCTCAACCCTTTAATGTTTTCCATTATACTTTCTCAACCCTTTATTGTTTTCCATTATACTTCCTCTCTCGGAGAATTTATGTCTGTGTGTGTGTGTGTGTGTGTGTGTGTGTGTGTGTGTGTGTGTGTGTGTAAATAATTTCTGCTAATGACCCTAGTTACCCTAGTGTTGAAATCTTGGAGACACTGAGACTCATTCCCTTCTTTTATTTCCCATATCCTGTTAACTCTCTCCTACCTTTTTTTTTTTTTACTTTGAAGTGCCTTTTTTTAAGTTAGTAATTCTTAGTTAGTACTTCTTTTCTATTCTGCCCTAATCTAGACCATTATTACTATCACAGGAAATCCCAAGAAGCTTTGAAAGTGTCCCAGAGCCCTGAGATATCCCTGATTTCTAGAGGCAGGAATAAAGAATCATCTCTCAGTCAAAAGGAGTCAAAGGACCTTATTCCTCAGAAAATAAGTGGACTCAATAGGTGAATCAACTGATTGACTGCCCAAGGGAAGGGAGAAAAGTACCAGCCAGGTACCCGTAGTCTAGGGAGTTTTCTACTTGTGAAATTCCTAAGTTGAAGTTCAGAGGAAAGGAAGGAGGGAAATAAAAAGGAGGCTCTGTTCAAGGTCTTCTCATGCTGGGTTCCATAGATGAGGGAGATGGTGCTTTCCCAGACTGAGGTCAGCTTGCACCCATGCCTGAGTCCATAATACTTACCCTGAGACCGTCCCCCCCCCTCTCCTCTACTGAGGGCATAGATGGTACTTAATTATAATAGGGAGGCAATTTATGGGTTAGAGCAAACCTTTTTTTCAGTAATTTATTCTTCACCAGATCAACCCAACTAGGGTACCAGATTTAAGGGTTTTACTTTAGAAGGGTGCAGAATTTTGACTATCTTTTGTCTGCTTCATAAAGTCCAAATTTAGCACTTGATTATTACAGTTAACCTTACAATCATTACTTCAAATATGGAATGTTATAACTGCCTCATAGCTAGTCTTCTTTCAATTTATTTTCCCCACCACTACCAAACTAGTTTGCCCTAAACAAGTCTTTCATTCACTCTTCTCCTCAAAAATCTGTTATTACATGAAATCCAAACTCATCTACTTAAACTCCCAATCTGATCCACTATATCTTATTTACCACATGACCCTTGATATATACTCATTTTTTCATCTAGGATGCTTCCTAGCTTGCCTTTTTATAGGAGATGATCTCAGAGTAGCTTAGTAGTTGGAGGATGGGTCTTGAAATTGGGACAGAAGACTTGTAAGGAGTTTGTCTTCTGATGTATGTATATTTGTTTTGTAACCCAGATAAGTAAGTTTCTCAGTGTAATTATTTCATCACAATTTAAAAAGGAAAGTGACATTCTTTTTTATAAAGGACATTAATTTATTAGTAATAGAAATTTTTGAATTATCTTGAAAAACTAAAAGTGAATTGTACAAAATTATGATTATAAGCAATTTTTCAATAAGGGTATTTATTAAACTTTTAATATACATAGCAATTTGCTATATTAAAAATGGAACTATTATTCTTGGGACTATCTGAAAAATAATAATTATTAGCATTTCTTTATTCATCTATCCTTTAGGCATGGTACCCTACTAAATTTCAGAGATTACTAGAACATAAAATAGGCTATTTTAGGACTAGTTGGAAAGTTGGAACTGCAGTTGATGTTTTTTCATAGAATCATTGTTATTTTTAAAACATTGATTTTTATTGATAAAACTTTTATTTTTATATAACTCCCATTTCCCAGTGTATCTTTCTTACCTAATTACCCTGAGGGTGCTATTTTAAAATTTGAATTCATATTTCTTTTTATGGTTGATATTTTCCTAATAATAATTAAGAAGAATAATGGAATTCATTATTTCTTTGTTTCACAGACTAGTGAACACAGAAGTGGAGGAGCAAATTTCAAAAGAGAAAATATATCTGGCAGCCTGTAAGGAAGATGAATAATTTTATTCCAGATACGTATCATGCAGATCTTTTAGCGTTTGCTTGCAAAGTCTATATGATGACTCTAATTTTAATTAGAGTAAATTATAGATGAATGAATGAAGGAATGAAAAATACATCTATATTAAACTCTAGGACTTTGCCAACTACTGTGCAGGTTGCTGGAAATATAAATTCAAAAGGGAGACAGTTCAATTCCTTCCTGAGGGGACTCATTGCTTATCATAATTGTGTTCCTAAGAAGTAATATGTGATTATTATAATTAAAATCTTATTTTAAATGCAGTGGGAGATTTTGGTATCAAAAGGAAAACTTTGGGGAGTAATTGAAAAATAAAAATATTACCTTTAGTTTGTATTTTCCGTAAGTCCGTATTTAGAGTTTTACTTGATGCGGTAACCCCTGCACATTTTTAAGAAGTGTAACCAACTGGAATATTAATAATAGATTAGAAAAGGTAATTAATTTAATGTCCTAGTATATTCCAAGAATCTGAAAAAATTGCAACACTTGTAAAGAGATGTTTATTTCCTTTTTCACAATTTTTCACAATTTTTCACAGTTACTTATATTCCTTATATATATAGATAGGAATCATTTTCAACTGTTGTAACTAGATTTTTTCAGTTGACTATATGAGTAAAGATAGTTTGCTTTCCCTTTAAAATTTGGACAGAATGCATATAGTTTTTTTATATTTTTTGTTGAATATAGACTAGTCAAATTTGCAAATACCATAAAGTTTATCTTTATTGTTTTGACCTCCCTTAAAAAAATATTTCAGTTATCAGGGTTCCTGAAATTTGCTTGAAATTCTAAGACTTGTACTCCCTATTTACATGTCCTTCCTAATTTACTCCATCAAGGGCACTATCTTTTTTCCTCCCCAAATCAAAAGATATTCCTAAGAATGTTTGCTGTTTATTTGATATTATTGGTAAAATTAATTTATAGTAATTTGTGATTGAATTATGGGCTTAACTATTCCAGGGAATTTTGTAAAAAAAAAAAAGTTTTTAAAGGTAAATGAACCTAAATAGTGGTAGAGTGATAAGAATTTTTAAAGCAAGGGCACTTGCTAGTATCATTCTCAATATCTCCCCCCCCCCCTTTTTTGGTTTGTTTTTTGCAAGGCAATGGGGTTAAATGACTTGTCCAAGGTCACACAGCTAGGTAATTATTAAGTGCCTGAGGTTGGATTTAAACAGGTCCTCCTGACTTCAAGGCTGGTGCTCTCTATACACTGTGCCATCTAGCTGCCCCAATATCTTTCCCTTTTTAAAGAAAAACTGATGTTAGCAACTTGACACCCTACTTCTGGAAAGTCAATAGTTCTGCTTTTAAAGCAGGGATTTTCTTGACCTGTTGTTCACAGATAGATCTATGTCAACAGGTCTATGAATAGATTTCAGGAATTTAGTTGAAAGAAAATTTTCTTTTTTTGTTACTTCTAGCTGAAATTTAATATATTCTTCTATTAAAAATTAAAAAAACCCCATTATTCTAAGAAGAAATTCATAGATTTCTTCAGTCTGCCAAAGGGGTTCATCACAAAAATGTGATAATCTTCTTACTCTTGCTTAAGAGCATTAAAAGGTATGAGAAAGCTTTAGCTCTGAAATGTATTCTTTTTATAAAACTCAAATTTTTTTTTTAAAAGACATTTAGGGGGCAGCTAGGTGGTGCAGTGGATAGAGCGCCGGCCCTGGAGTCAGGAGGACCTGAGTTCAAATTTGGCTTCAGACACTTAATAATTCTCTAGCTGTATGACCTAACCCCATTGCCTTAAAAAATAAAAAAAAATTTAAGCACATCGAATGTCAAAATTGAAAACTATTTTTTTCCAACTAGCAATTAGTCATTTAGAAGTACATAACCAAATAAGAAATAGGGTTAATTTAAAAGTGGAACTCATATTGATTGTAGAAATAAAAGTCTCAAATTATATCTAAATTAGGATGGGATATCTGAAAAGAGAGTTCAGAATTTTTGCTTAAAAGGCTTCCAAAGATAGAATAGACTCAACTATAAATACTTAAAGTGACAGGCTTATACTTTTTTTTTCTTAGTTTGGAGAAATCTTATTAATATTTAGTCTGGAAAGATACTTATTCTTTCTGTTATGTGACAGATATGAGTCTTATATAGTATCTAAAATTTTGTAATGTGTGGTTTCTAGGCGTGCAGAGAATTCAGGAAAGATTGGTGGAAAGGACAACAAAGACATAAAAAGAAAGGTAAAACAATTTGCTTTGGACATTAATCACATATATTTTGTTATAAAATAAAATTATGGATATACAAGCTAAATACATTATTGAACAAGAAATAGGGCCATGAACATATCATTAAAGCTGTTATCTTTTACTATATGGTCATGGTCCCAGATTCCTTTTTTCTTGTATTTTATCAAAATTGATACATTGTTACTAATTATAGGAAGTTTAAATTAACCTGCTAATTCGATTAAAGTAATTCAAATAAATTATAAATGATAGGTTTAATTTGTCCAAGGAAATATTTGCACCTCCAATAGATAGAATGTGTTTTACAGACTCTCCAGTATTTATTTTCCTTCTTGATTAGTCCCTTTTTTAAAATTGATTTTTGCAAAGCAATGGGGTTGAGTGACTTGCCCAAGGTCACACAACTGAGAATTAAATGTCTGGGACTGGATTTGAGCTCAGGACCTCCTGACTTCAGAGCCTGTGTTCTATCTACTGCTCTACCTAACTGCCCATTGTTTACTTCTTCTTTACCAAATCTCGGTCACTTGTATGAATTCCCCAATTTTTCATTGATTCAGTGTTTCAGTTTCAAGGATTAAAGATATATAGATTTTTTTCACTGAGTAGCTTTAATGCAACTTGGGGTTTGATTGTAAATGAAATAATCAGACTGAAACTTTCAAGGGGAACAGAGTACAAAGTTTTGTTTTTTTTCTTCTGAGAGCCAAGAACATTAAGAATTCTTGAAGTGTGAGCTGATGAAAATGATTTTTTCCCTCTGGCTTTTTTTTTTTAAGGTTTTTGCAAGGCAATGGGGTTAAGTGGCTTGCCCAAGGCCTCACAGCTAGGTAATTAAGTGTCTGAGGCTGGATTTGAACTCAGGTACTCCTGACTCCAGGGCTGGTGCTCTATCTACTATGCCACCTGGCTGCCCCTTCCTCTGGCTTTTTAAATAGAATTATGATATTTATGATTTGCCTAAGACAAAGGGACTCAAAGGATTAGTGAGTTAATCTCTGTAAGATACTAATAATGTTCAGAGGACCTAATAAGCTATATTATAGTGACTCAAGTAGGAAGAAAAGTTCATGTATACCTTTATCTTTAGATATGTTTTATTGTTTTAAAATTATATGTCACTGTCTCAGTACCATCTTTTCCTCCCCCCCTCAAGCTGTCGTCTTATCACAGATTTTGTTTTAGCAAATAAGGACATTTAAGAAAAAGGAAAAATATATTGTCTATCTGATAACAGATAAAAGAGGAGAGAACACTACTTCCTGGGAATAAACAATTCTTTCAGGATATTAAGTTAACAAGGCCAAAAGGCAAAATTTATAGTGCATTTGAGATTTGAAAATTTATAAGTATGATTCATGGATACACTATAATATAAATACTTGAGTCCTTCATATTCATCACATTTTCAGGACAGTTTTGAATGTTTCTTGAATATCAGCACAACTAATACTTTAATGTGACCTAATCTTATCAAAATGTATCCATATGATTTTCTAAACATGAAGATAGAGCTCACCTGTAGAACATTTCAGTTTCACTCTGGAGAATTCTTTTTATTCTATATCATTATGGATATTATCCAGTTTTGAAAAGTATTTGAATAATTTTAGATGGTGGCTTCTCTAGAAATTTTCTTTTAGAAAAAATGTAATGTCTCCTCATTGTTTTTTTTGAAATCCTATGTAATAATGTTCAAGTCTATGTTTTAGACTTTTTTTGCAATTTTTGTTTTATATATCTTTTAGCAAACCAGTGATGAAGCAATGTCAGTGTGGAAATTTGCCCGAAGACTATCAAGTGAGGAGACTGAAGTAAGGAAGAATATACATTTTTCAATAACGATGATAATAACAATAGTAGATTATATAGTTCTTTAATGTTTTCCAGGTGCTTTCCATTCAGTGTTCCTTGACTCTCTTGGCATCCCTTGGAGAGAGGCATTACTGTTTTCATTTATTCTGAGAGATGAGGAAACTGAGACTCAAAAAGTTTGTTTTCAAATATCTAGTTGTTGTGGTTTTTGTTTGTCCTTCATTCCCAAAGACAATGATATCATGGGGTGATGTCTTCACATGAAAATTAATTAGATTTAAGTGAAGCAGAACTGCATAAAGCTATCAGCCTCACTTCTCCAGAGTCAGTGAAGTCCAGTGGCAGCACCAAAGTCAAGACAATTGTTGATCGCCTAGGATGTGGTGGATGACCTTGGTCTGTCTACATTGACCAAACTCTAGATACTTTGTAGGGCTTGCTTCAGTAATCATCTTGACCTTTGGAAAAAAATTTTTCTCATCATCCACTGGGGGAAAATTGTTATTGTTTGCCAGGGGACATCTTTACATGTTTGCATAGATATTCCTTAACTCACTGATAGATTTGAGATCTGTTAGCCTCAATGCATGCCAGCTTTTTCCAAAAATATGGAACCTAGAACATAATATATCTATGTGAGATCTGGAGTTCATTTCTTCTGGGTCTCAGGGTTTATGCTTTGCCAAATAAGATTGTTTCCACATAAAATCATTCTGGGGGCCCAAGAAGAGTCAGCTAAACCAAAGATGAAATAGTCTACATCTCTCTCCTTTTCCTTTGGTTTGCTTTTAGTGGCAGGTTTTTTTTTTTTTATGAGAGATGGCTTTCTCTTCAGGTTTTAGGATCAGTAGGATGAGGATCATCTTATTCTCTTATCCTTAGTGATTTTAGAGCATTCTTTCATATAGTTGTATTTTACATTTTTTTTCCTTTTGAGAATCATTAGCATAGTTTCCGGAACATGCTAGTCTTTTCTGAACACTTGGGTGCTTACCATCACCTAATTCTCACCTCTGGCTCTAAGAAACTGTAGCATGTGCAGTAACTGTGCCCCAGTAAAATCATTTTGGGAGATGAACTCAATCACTTTGAAGGTACTCTTATACCTCCAACCCATTGGTGAGTTCACTCCACAAACATGTGAAGATTCTCCTGGAGGAATGGACAGTTGAAAACAATTTGTTCCAATGGCCATGACGGTAGGTGCTGTGGAGCACTGAGAGCTTGGTCAGGAGATGAAAATATAATAAAGGTCATCCACCACATCTGGGGCCATTTCTCGTCAACTTGACTTTTGTCCTGCTTGCTGGACATCAGTGATTCTGGAAAAAGAGAGTGAAGTTGGCAGGTTGTGAACTCTGCCTCCCTTAAATCCAATTCAAATAGAAGTCAAGATATTTCCTATGATGTCTCTTTGAAAATGATGGATGAACAACAATTTGGTTTTACTGGTTTGGTCTTGATTCTAGCAAGGAATGTCTATATATTTAGAGAATTCTTATTTCAGCAAAATCGAGGGGAAAAGAACATAAAAGAGTAATGCTGTGTTTATTCCCATGAGCCAATTACATTAAGGCAGGACAAGAATAAACTCTTTGAGACTCCTAGTTTAGATTCTAGTAACTCAGAATCTGTAAAAATTCAACTGAGATGGAGGTTGAAATTTATCTAAATTTACCAATTTTTTTTCATTCTGAGCGCCAATTAAAGGTATAAATTAGAGTCTTTTTTTATGAGAATATTCATGAGCAGATAGGGAAAACCTGCCAGGAATCTGGAAATTATGAAAAACTAGGAAGGAATATTATTAACTTTAGTTATGATGCTAAGAAAAATATGTATGTAAAGTAGAACATTTTAAAGATGTTGCACTTGTTTATATTGATAGATAATAGTATTAATGTTTGACTATTTTCCATCTTACTTGAATTTTGATTTACTAAATTATTAAGAAGTATTCATTAGTCAAAGTAAATAAATACCAAAATTATTTTAACCCATTCAGTATGTTCAAATGAAGTCTTCAGTTTTTATTTACTTCAGTTAATTCTATGTTTTAATTTTTGACCTTTTTAGGATATTGAAAAAGAAGACATTAATTTAGAAAATGATGGTGCTGATGACAACGTTCCCAATTATGAAGATGATTTTGAAGTACTTATAAAATTGTCTTTTTTCTTAGGCTAAATCTTTGATTCTTAGCAGTAATTTTATTATAGCAATTTCCTATTTGCATTACATTTCTTAATTTATATTAATGTTTATTATTAATATCACATATAATTATTAATGATTTATTAATATTTTATATTGAACTATTTCTGTACTTTTTTGTCTAAAAATACCTTACCATATTTTTAACTAAACCTAATGGTATAAAATAGTCAAAAGACTATAAAATTTGTTTTCTTTTCTGTTATTCTCTGTTCAAAAATATTTATATGCATTTGCAACATTGGATAGTTTCTCTGATGTCAGGGTTCACACACATATGCACACACACACACACACACACACATATATATATACATGTGTATGATATGCACTATATAATGTTCCTAGCATAATTCAAAATATATGAAAGCATAGAAAGTTTATGAAAATATGATGCTAAACTGACGTATAATTTCTGTTTTTATAGATTGTTTTTGGTCCATAAATCACTTAAAAACTAACAACTTCTTGTGAGGGAATCTTTTTAATAGTAAAGCTGCAGGAGTGATTTCTTTTTTATTTCATGTTAAAATACCCACAAATAAATTGTAATTTCTGAGGGATTTCTAACAAATTTTATTATTTAATTTTAAGGTCACCAACATAATGAAGTTGCTCCTTGGTGATTTAAATCCAAATGTTCCTGAATTTAAAAAAAAATCTCTGAAATTGCTGAACTTTAATTAGGTTTAACTAACCTTGAGACAATCAGTAAAATTCTTATTTTTTGAAGGACTATGAAGATGATTTTGATAATTTTGATGGTGAAGGTGGTAATAATGATGGTGATGATGACAACGATGATGATGACAACGACAGTGCTAAAGAACAGATAAAGGAAAGGCATGAAGAAATTCCTCTAGCCAGGAAAATGGAGATTCAAGAAATCCAAAGGGCCATTAATGCAGAAAATGAAAGAATTGGTACATTTCCTTTAAAGCAAATTCAAAGGCAATTTCAACCAGAATTTGAAAAAGAACCAAGACCAGGTATACAAGTACATGTAAATTATATTTTTTAAATTATTATTTTTTTATTAAAGATTTTATTTGAGTTTTTGAGTTTTACAATTTCCCCCGCAATCTTAATTCCCTCCCCCACCCCCTACAGAAAGCAATCTGTCAGTTTTAACTTTGTTTCCATGTTGTACATTGATCCAAATTGAGTGTGATGAGAGAGAAATCATATCCTTAAGGAAGAAACAAAAAAAATCTTAGAGATAGCAAGATCAGACAATAAGATATATTTTTTTTCCTAAATTAAAGTTAATAGTCCTTGAACTTTGTTCAAACTCCACGGCTCTTTATCTGGATACAGATGGTATTCTCCATTGCAGACAGCCCCAAATTGTCCCTGAATGTTGCACTGATGGAATGAGTGAGTCCATCAAGGTTGAACATCACCCCCATGTTACTGTTTAAAAATTATTTTAAACTCTTTAGGTAACAATGCATATTGCTCAATTCACATCTCAAGATAAATTTCTTTTTGGTGAAAATGACTTTTATGGATTCATGATTGCCTACCATAATTAATCATATACTAAGTTCTCAAGAAATTAATTATTAAGAATGATACTGTCTCTGAGTCCAGAGCACTTGTAAGTCAGAAGCCAAGAATTACAAAGTAATTATATTAGATTGTATTTTAATTTTTTTTTTTTTTTTTTAGGTTTTTGCAAGGCAGTGGGGTTAAGTGGCTTGCCCAAGGCCACACGGATAGGTAATTATTAAGTGTCTGAGGTCGGATTTGAACTCAGGTACTCCTGACTCCAGGGCCGGTGCTCTAGCCACTGCGCCACCTAGCCACCCCAACTGTAGCTCTTTCTTTGAATTGCCTCTTCCTCTGAGTTTCCTTATTGACTATGTGTTGAGGAAGCCAGGAATTTAATTGGTCATAATAGCATTTGGAATTCAGAAATGTTGTAGGGGGTAGCATAGTATTAAATATAATTAGGATTTGCCAAATTTATGGAGTTAGATACATTTCAACAAAGTGTATTAGAGAGATTTCTAAATGAATCCTATTTTCCCACTGACTTTTGTTAAGAAAACATTATAAGGGTGGCTAGGTGGCGCAGTGGCTAGAGCACCGGCCCTGGAGTCAGGAGTACCTGAGTTCAAATCCGGCCTCAGACACTTAATAATTGCCTGGCTGTGTGGTCTTGGGCAAGCCACTTAACCACATTTGCCTTGTAAAAACTTAAAAACAAAACAAAACAAAACAAAAAAGAAAACATTATAGCCCATTACACTCAAAATTTTAGAATAATGCTCCAAGCAAGTTGTAGGATAAAATTAAAGAATGTGAAAGCATATTAAAGTTCCAGGAATTCTGAGAATATAATTGCTTGAACCCCATTTTTATATTGTTTTAATCAAATAGGAAGTATAAAAGAAGTATACAGAGTAGCATTCTCTTTGTTTTATGAATTTATCTGTTTTTCACAAACTGCACTGTCTTAAAATTTTGACTTGATTGAAAGATTTATATTATATATATATGTTCAGGCATATGTATGTTTATTACTGTTTTTTTTTAATCTTTCACCTGAACTTGCTGACTTCTCCCCCCCCCCATTTTTCCTTGGTTGTACTCATACATTGTGTTAGCCTATTTTTGCATAAAGAAGATGAACCCATGAAGTTAAGAATTACAAGTGTTCATTCCCTCACTTAACAACTGAGACTCTGGATTCTGACTTTGGTGTTTCCTAGTTTGAGTGAATGTGTCTGTAAAACATGATTCCCTTAAAAATTTCATTTAGAATAAATTCTGATAATCTTTTGATTCCACATGCCAAGTAGGTTGATCACCATTTATATATTAATAATAATGACAATAGTAGACATTTATATAATGCTTTATATATAGTTGTCTAGCAACTGACCAAACAGTGATCAGTGCATAAATAGATTGCATTCAGTGATTTATCTGATGGCTGATAGCATCTTTTATTGAGTTGGCTGAAGTGTTGCTCATTGTTTAGCTACAGCACAGATGGTATGTCAAGATATAGTGTACTGTAGCAGCAAGAGCAGGAATAAAATAAGTATGGGAAGGAGCCCACAGATGTGGTTAAATTAGGATATATACTATATTATAGAATTAGTGAATTCCTTAATTTTGGAATACTGTTAAAGGATTTCTGTTAAGCAAAAGATGGTTTTATTAGCTATATTAGTTTCTAATATTTATTGACTTTTGCTGGCCCTCATAATTTGATCAAAGTGCCCTTTTTTGCTTGGAAACATCCAAATTTAGTGATCTCCAGTAGGACCATGTCATCATCAAAACAAATTCCAGTGATTATATGGTATATACTTCTATAACATTAAAGTATATACTTCAGATTGCTGAGAATAGTTGTGTATTTTCCTGTAAATACCATAGTTTAATAGCAGACAATTAAGTACCATAAGATATTTTTTGTAATGTTGATTCATTATATTTAAATATGATACCATTTTAGTATCAATAGTCTGAATTATATATTTAAAACTTAAGAAGGCATTATGTTTTCCTTCTACTTTAAAAACTAACTGTATACTAAGAAAAACATTTTTATTTAAAAGAGTTCAGTGTGAAAATTGGTCTAATTGATTTCACAAGTGATTTTATAAGAACATATATTAAATACTGAAATTTCAGGGTGCCTAGACACTAGTTAATAACTTGAGACAGTCTGAGAGATTTTATAAAAAAAAACAGACATTTCAGCATGTATGGTTATTTCCATATTATTTTATGCTTTTTTCTATTCTATTGTTATTTAAAATATGTGTGATTGGATTCCTCAGTTAGGTTGTAAACTCCTACAGGGACTGTGATTTGTATTTCTCTTTTTTTTCCTTGCAGAGATGCCTGGTATAGTGCTAAATAAATGCTTATATATTGAAAAATATCTCAAAGACCAAAATTTATAAAAATAGTAGATGATGGCACAGATCCTTTTATTATTACTTGTTTTTGTTAAACTAATGCCCTATTAAGTATAATGGTTAGAGGTGCTAATAATTCATTCTATGCCAAGTCCATTTTCATTTTTAATAGAAAACTTCACTAAATCAATTTCTGTTTTCATGCAGAAGCAAAAGAATCCCCTTCTAGAGGCTCCCTCTGTGGAATATTTATGGACTTTGCTGCAGCTTCACAGCGACAAAATTGTCGGAATCATGCCCTTAAGCAACGGTAGGTGGTCTTAATAAATTTGTGCCATTATGACTTTTTTTGCCAAAATTCAATTAATCATTTTTATATTTTTGATAATCACTTAGTACTAATAATCTGATATATAGTATGTGTTACATGTTGTATAAAATCATTATTTTTCAAATATGAATTATACTGTGTTAAAGTATGATTTTTTCCATCTCTTGGTGTTAGAGTGCCTTTTGAAGCTGAATATTCAAAGGAACATGCATAAAATGAAAATTATCTGACTCTTGTTGAGGTGTTTCAATATGAGAATATGGATGATGTTAGGAAGCTTCTCTAAAATAAGTTTTTTTTTCTCACCACCTAAGTCTCTTCATAGTACCATTCCTAAAAAAAAAAAAGCATGTTTCCAAAGAATTCTTAGTCAAACAGGAAAATATGATTTGGCAAATGTGATAACAAAATAGTTTGGCTCTCATTGTGATAAGTGACTTTTTACAAAATACCTGTTTTTAACCAAAATGTTCCATTCTACCTGATCATCTTAAGTAATCAGGAAACAAACCACTATCTTTCTTATAGCATCCAAATTAGACCTAAGGGTTAAAATCAGCTAGTATTTGTGTGCCCATAGACCCTCTGCTCAGGATGGTACCTCAGGTGTGAGATAGAAATTAAATATGGCATTTATTCATCCATCTAACATTAACAAAAGGACTTACTTTGTTCTGGTAAGTGAAAGGATCATTCATGGCATTGAACGGATCCTCAACAAGAATGTGGCCTTGATTCGGTTGAGTATGGTTTTCCTACCACTCTGTTGTCCATGATGATTCAGGTTCAGGAATCTGAAGAAACTCTAGCCCCTTGTGCTCAGTTTTTTTATACATTTATATATGAATACATACGTATTGGGTATGTATGTATGTCCATATACATGCATGTGCATACACACATATTTATATAAGCATGCAATACGTCTTATGATGTAAGAGTAAATTGGAATGAATATCCACACCTTCCTCTTCTCAGGAGAATTGAAAAATAGCTAAAGTATTTTCTTTATGAGGCAGGCTTATATTTGGGATTATAAAAAAGAGCTAAAATGAGTTTATTTTCATGTTATTCCTTTTGTTGATTATATGTGTTAAAATTTATTTAAAAATTCCATCTTCTTGAAAAAAATAAAACATAATAAGAGGGTATGTGTAAGGTATATAATAATATTATAAAGAAATATAATTTCTATAGTGGAATTATTAAGCTTCTTTAATTCCAAGTCAAATGCAAAAAAAGTGATATTATGATATATTAATGAAATGTTATCATTGCTCCAAGGCCCCACCAATAGTTTGGGATCTCTCAGGAGATCTCAAAACATTACCTAGTAGATATCCCAACCACTGCCACTGGTACATCCTCCTCTCTGTGGTTTCCTGGTTTCCCATAGGGAGTGGAATGCAGCATTGGATTGGAGGGGGAAAGGCTGGAAGCAGGCAGACTAGCTAAGAGACTGTTGACGTAGTTCCAGGTTAAGGTAAGTAAGGACCTGTGTTAGGATGGTGGTCATGGGAATGAAAAGGAAGAGACATTTCCAAGGAAGAATTAATAGATGAAAGAAAGGAGAGACTAAGGACCCAAAGATGACTCAATGATTATGAGATTTTGTAACTAGGAAAATGGTCAATAAAATTTTTAGAAATAAAGAAATCAGGGGGAGGAACTGGTTTCTTACGTGAGGGTGTTAGGGGAGGTAGCAGCAAGATGATTTTGCTTTTAGTCATAAACACTTGTGTGAGAGGACTCTGTGCCAAATGCTTGGCAGTACACATGTGTAGAACTATCCATCAGACAACTGGAAATAGGAACCTGGCTATCTAGTGAGAGATTGGAAATATATGTGGGAATACATTTGGGAGTCACTATCACAAAAGTTGAAATCATGGGGTAGGAGGGAGCTAAATAAGAATTGAGAAACGTTGAGGATTAAACCTTGGGAAATGTCCACATTTAGGGAGAGAAAATTTGTGGTTACATGGGGTAGTGTGAAAGAACTGAGTTCTTTTAGTTCTAATCATGCCACTAACTAGCAGTATGAATTTGGGTAAGATTTTTAACATCTTTGGACCTCAATTTATTCAATGTAACTATGAAAGGCCTGGACTATATGATATTTAAGATTCCTTCTGTTCCAAACTTCTATCTTTGAAGTGCTCCAAGAGAAGAGAGAACATGTTCAATGTTGCTGGGAGATCAAGGAAATTGAGGCCTGTTTTTTTTTTTTTTTTTTTCTGATTAGGAACCATCGATAACTTTGGAGAGTAGATTCAGTAGGAGGACTGAGCAGAAGTCAGGTCAAAAGGGGTTAAGGAGTCACTGGATGCCAAGGGAGCAACATGGATAGTTCTTATAAATGTTTATTAGTGGGGGAAGCAGAGCCAAGATGGCAGAGTAAAGGCAGGGACTCCAAAATTCTTTAAGTAATGACTGTAAATAAATTCTAGAGCAGTAGAACCCCCTCAAAGATAAAGTGAAACAATTTTCCAGCCCTAGACAACTTAGAAGTTCAGCAGGAAAGGTCTGTTGCTGAATCATAGATTTCTCAGCCCACAGATGCCAAAGACAGCTTGGAAGGTCATCAGGAAAGGTCTGTCACACCCAGGTGAGATTAGAGTTTAATTGATGATACATGTCTAAAGTACATTTGGCCAGTACAGTGAAAATATGAATGGGTCATTAAATCAATTATGCTTCCTTTGGCCACTTATTCCCTCCCACTTGGATAACTGTGGTAATTCTAAAGCTAATACATGCCAATGAGTGCTGATCAAGAACCATCAACCAGTACTCCTGTTTCCTCTACTGACAGGTCACAAGATTAGACAATTCTGGAAGATTCAGTGAGAAGAGTTTCTTTGCATAGCATTCTCCTCACTTTATTCAACATAATGCCACGCCATGCCATCAATTATTTAAGGTCATGATCTTTAATCACAAAGGTCAGTAGTCAGAGGAGCATACTCCATCTCAGGTCAGCCCTCTGCAGACCCAGCCTCAGCAATCAGCAGTAGACCTTGGGAGCCACTGAATTGTCATTAGCAGAAGCTGCTTCCAGAGCTCTCAATTTAAGAGAAATTAAGGAGATTAAAGGGGTCTCTTTGCTAGGCCTGAAGCAGGACTCTTGGCTTTGCCCATGCTGAGATCTAGGTTGCAGTCCTGGGTGGTAGTCCCAGGGCAAGGAGGAACACTAGCATACCACTGTGTGGCCACAGTGGAGGGGCGCCCTTCACATAAATTCCAGGTCAGTAAAGAATGCTTTTGGTCACCCAAAGTCCAGAGCACAGGACAGGAGAACAGTAAGGACATCTCCTTAGATAATACCACCTTGGAAGAACTGAAAGCTTACAGGTCCCTAGAAGTATCTCTGAAAACAGCTGCACAAAATTCGTGACATTTGAGACAGTGCACACCCTCTACCCAAGGAAGTAGAACCTAGCAGAGTTAAAAGTCAAGAATTAGGTGGGAAAATGAGCAAATAGAAGAAAAATATGACTATATAAAGTTACTATGGTCCTATGGAAGATCAAAACAAACTCAGAAGATAAAAAAGTAAAATTCCTACATCTAAAAGCTCTAAGAAAACTGAATTGGTCTTAAGCCATGGAACAGCTCAAAGAATTTTGAAAATAAAGTAAGATAGGCAGAGCAAAAATTGGGAAGAGAAATGAGAGTTTGATGCAAGTAAATAATGGAAAATGAGTCCACAGCTTGGTAAAGGAGACACAAAAAAATGCTGGAAAAAATACCTTAAAAACTGTAAAGACCAAATGTTAAAAGAGTTAACAAAAAGCCAATGAGGACAAAAATGCCTTATAAAGCGGAATTGACCAAATGGAAAAGGAGATACAAAAGCTCACTGAAGAAAGTAATCCTTTAAAAATTAGAATTGAGCAAAAAAGGAAGCTAAATATTTTATGAGAAATTAAGAAACAAAACCAAAAAGAATGAAAAACTAGAAGACAATGTGAAATATCTCATTGGAAGAACAATTGACCTAGAAAATAGATCGAGGAGAGTTAATTTTTCCCCCTTTTTTCTTGTTAAAGATTTTATTTATTTTGAGTTTTACAATTTTTCTCCCAAATCTTACTTCCCTCCCCCCCCCAGAAAGCAATCTGTCAGTCTTTACTTTGTTTGCATGTTGTACATTGATCCAAATTGAGTGTGATGAGAGAGAAATCATATCCTTAAGGAAGAAACAAAAAAGTATAAATGATAACAAGATCAGACAATAAGATATATGTTTTTTTTCTAAAAGGAATAGCCCTTGAACTTTGTTCAATGTCCATGGTTCTTTATCTGGATACAGATGGTATTCTCCATTGCAGACAGCTCAAAATTGTCCCTGATTGTTGTACTGATGGAATGAGCAAGTCCATCAAGGTTGATCATCACTCCCATGTTGCTATTAGGGTGTACAGTGTTTTTCTGGTTCTGCTCATCTCACTCAGCATCAGTTCATGCAAATCCCTCCAGGCTTCCCTGAATTCCCATCCCTCCTGGTTTCTAATAGAACAATAGTGTTCCATGACATACATATACCACAATTTGCTAAACCATTCCCCAACTGAAGGACATTTACTTGATTTCCAATTCTTTGCCACCACAAAAAGGGCTGCTATGAATATTTTTGTACAGGTGATGTTTTTACCCTTTTTCATCATCTCTTCAGGGTATAGACCCAGTAGTGGTATTGCTGGATCAAAGGGTATGCACATTTTTGTTGCCCTTTGGAGGAGAGTTAATTTAAAAATTATTGGACTACCTGAAAGCCATGATAAGGAAGTCTATCTAGCCATCATCTCTCTTTTTATTTGAATAAACATTTTATTGTTTTTCTGATTATCCAAAGGGATATTTGTCTTTGAGTCAGGTGTTAAAATATTTATAGCATGGTTAGAAAATTAAGAAATTAATGAATTCAAACCTCATTTTATAGATAAGAAAACTAAAGACTAGAATCTAAACCCTTTTAATCTACCCCTTCCGCTGTGCCATTTATCATCTGTCAGTATTGTGCTAGACTTAGAAGTTACACTCATGTAAAACAATCCTTATTTAAGTTCTATAAGGGGAGACTAAATACAATTTTTAAAAATTTTTAAAAATTCAAATGTCTGCAATTCCATAAATCTGGAAATTCTCTACAACAATGCCTACAACTCTTCCCATCTTCTCTCTTAACACATTTACAAGCGTGTTCACTCAACAAGCTGGTTGGTGGCTTTCAGCTTCTGTTAGCAGAGGAACACTGGTTTCAGCTATTATCCTTTGCCCTTGACAAGCAGCCCATCTTCTTTTTCCATCAGTTGTTGGAAGCTATTTGCTCCCTTTGCAATTCAACAATAACTTTGAAATTTCTCCCATCCTTTTCCTCTACTCACTCAATCCTGTACCTCATTGCCTTTTATTCATTTATAATCCTACAATTCATTGTATTATTTCATTGCTCTAACATTGATATTAAGGATTTTTTTTTTTTTGCAAGGCAATGAGGTTAAGTTGCTTGCCCAAGGCCACACGGCCAGGTAGTTATTAAGTGTCTGAGGCTGGATTTGAACTCAGGTACTCTTGACTCCAAGGCCAGTGCTCTATCCACTGTGCCACCTAGCCCCCCCAACATTGATATTAAAAAAGGTCATCGTGGGGCAGCTGGGTGGTGCAGAGCACTGGCCCTGGAGTCAGGAGGACCCAAATTCAAATTTGGCCTCAGACACCTAATTACTACTAGCCATCATCTTTCATGAAATTGTCACATTAAACAGCTCTGATATTCTAGAACCAGAGGGTAAACTAGAAATGGAAAGAATCTACCAATCAACTCCTGAAAGAGATCCCAAATTGAAAAATACCAGGGATATCTGCTAAATACCAGAGTTCCCATGTCAAGGAGAAAATATCAAAAGCAACCAGGAAAAAATTCAAATATCATGGAACTACAGTCAAATAACTCAAGATTTAGAACCTTCTACATTAAAGGATTAGAGGACTTGCAATATGATATTTTGGAAGTTAATAAAGCTTGGATTATGACTTCCAAAACAGAATATAATCATTTTGGGGGAAAATGGGTATTCAATGAAATAGAACACAATAAAGCACTTTTTTTTTAAAGGTTTTGCAAGGTAATGGGGTTAAGTGGCTTGCCCAGGGCCACACAGCTAGGTAATTATTAAGTGTCTGAGGCCTGATTTGAACTCAGGTACTCCTGACTCCAGGGCCAGTACTCTATCCACTGAGCCACCTAGCTGCCCTAAAGCACAGAATAGAAATAATGACTTGCAAATGCAAGACTCAAGAGAAGCATATAATTGTAAATAGGAAAGAAAAATTGTAAGGGACTTAATAAAGTTAAACTGTTCACATTCCTAAATGGTAAGATGATACTGATAGCTCATAAGAACTTTCTCATAATTACAGGAGTTTGGAAAAGTTGTATATATAGTCAGGGCATAGGTATGAGTTGAATATGAAGATATAATATCTAAAGAAATAAAATTAAGGGATGTGAGAGGAATGTACTGGGATAAATGGAAAGGCATAGGTAGAATGGGGGGGTAAATCATCTCATTAAATAATCAAGACAAAGCTTTTTCAGTGGAGGGGAAGAAGGGTGGAGGCGAAGAAAAATAGTGAACCTTACTCTCATCACAATTGGCTCAGAGGGAATAATAATAATAACATACACAGTTGGGTACAGAAATCTATCATCCTATAAGAAAGTAGGGGAGGGGATAAAAGGATGAATAATAAAAGAGGACAGACTGTAGGAGAGAAGTCAGAAGCAAAATATTTTTGATCAGAGGGGCAGGGTGAAAGGAGAGAGAATAAATGGGGAGTGAAGAGTGAAATATGGTAAGCAATAATAACTGTGAACTATGTCAAATTTATAAAAATAAGAATAATTCCCCAATTGATAAATGATCAAAATATATGAATTTCAGATGAAATAATAAAGCCATCCATAGCCATAAGAAAAAAATGCTCTTATTATTTATTGGGGAAGTACAAATTAAACTAATTCTGAGGGGATCTATTAGATTGGATAATAAGACAAAAAAGGAAAATGAAAATGTTAGGAGGGAATGTGGGGGAAAATAAGATATTAATATATTGTTGGTGTAGTTGTGAACTGATTCACTCATTCTGTAGAGCAATTTGGAATTATGCTTAAAGTGATATAAAATCATGTATAGCCTTTAATCTATCAATATCATTACTATATCTGGATCCCAAAAGATAAAAAACAAAAAGAAAAAGGACCTATATGTGTAAGAATATTTGTAACAGATCTTTTCTGGTGACAAAGAATTAGAAATTGTGGGAATGCTCATCAGTTGGGGAAATGGGATAAACAAATTGTGGTATGATAGAATACAATCGTGTTATAAAAAATGATGAACAAGATGCTGTCAGAAAAACTTGGAAGGACTTACATGAGCTAATAGCAATTTTGTAAGATGATCAGCGGTGGATGACATAGCTGTTCTCATCAATACAATGATTCCAGATAACGCTGAAGACTTGGGAAAATGCTATCCATTTATAGAGAGAGAAATGATAGTGACTGAATATTCTATTTGTTTT
This sequence comes from Macrotis lagotis, assembly GCF_037893015.1. Classification (NCBI taxonomy): domain Eukaryota; kingdom Metazoa; phylum Chordata; class Mammalia; order Peramelemorphia; family Peramelidae; genus Macrotis; species Macrotis lagotis. The sequence continues at coordinate 84,514,962 of NC_133664.1, read as the reverse complement.
CCTATCATTTTTGAAAGGTTTTGAATTTTATAATTTTTTTCCTTCTCCCTCCCTTCCCTCTCCCCTCCCCCCAACAGAGGCAATTGGATAGTCTTTACATTTGTTTCCATGATATGCATATATCAAAATTGAAATGTGTTGAGAGAAAAAAACCAAATCCTAAAGGAGGAAAATATTAGACATAGGGCGGAGCCAAGATAGATGGCTACAAGAGAGGATCCTGTCTTAGGCGCTTTCTCATAAAACTTCTAAACTAAGGACTCTAACTAAATTTTCGACAGAACCCACAGAGGGACCCAGTGAGGCAATTCTTCTACTCAAGGTAACCTGGAAAAGAGCAGAAAGACTCTGCTCCCTGGGGTTGGAGGGGCGGCCTGTCAGAGGGGTGGCCCGCCAGAGCCAAAGAACTTCAGTGTCCTGGAGGCAGCCCCAGGCCCTGGGATCCCCAGGCACTGGGAGCCATAGCTCACAGCAGCAGGGGGAGTTTCCTGAGCTACGCCCTGGGGAGCACCGGGCACAAATTGGGGGAATAGCTGGGGGACCTCTGCCAGAGTGAGCGCGTGAAGCCCAGCCCTCAGGGCACACAGCAAGCAGTGTAGCCAAGGCAGTCCAGATCCAGGAAACAGAAGCAGGCCGAGTGGGTAAGCAGGAGCCCCCAGGGCATGAGCCCACTGAACCTAGGGATGGGAGTGAAGAGAGACTGGGGAGCTCTACCCCTGGAACAGGACTCTGGGGCTCTGACCACATTCAGATCCTGATCCCAGTCTAGGCCCCCCCATAGAACAGCAGGGTCCCCCCTACCTCAGCCCCATGGCAGAGCGGGGCGCATATGGTCATTCACAGAGCAGGAGGGAGGACAGAGCCTCATACACTGAGACCCTTGTGGGAGTATCCCAATAGCTCAGGAAGCACCCCAAAACAGGCTTAGGCTGGGAAAATGAGCAAGCAGAGAAACAAAAGGAACACCATTGGGAAATATTTTGCCTGTGAGCCCAAGAAGGATCAAAACACTCAGTCTGAAGATGAGGAAGCACAAGCTCCTGCATCTAAAGACTTCAAGAAAAATAGAAATTGGGCTCAGGCTATGACAGAGCTCAAAAAAGACTTTGGAAAATCAAATGAGGGAGTTAGAAGAAAAACTGGGAAAGGAAATGAGAGAGATGCAGTCAAAAAACAAGAAAATGAAGTCAGCAGCTTAGTCAAGGAAATCCCCCCAAAATGCTGAAGAAAATAGCATGCTAAAAACCAGCTCAGGTCAAATGGATAAAACAGTTCAAAAAGTTATTGAGAAGAATGCTTTAAAAAAGCAGAATTGGCCAGATGGAAAAAGAGATAAGAAAACTCTCTGAGGAAAACACATCCTTCAGACAAAGAATAGAACTCAGGGAGATTGATGAATTTATGAAAAATTGAGACTCAATACTTCCAAACCAAAAGAATGAAAAATTAGAAGAAAATGTGAACTATCTCATTGAAAAAACAACTGATATGGAAAACAGACTTAGGAAAGATAATTTAAAAATTATTGGAATACCTGAAAGTCATGATCAGGAAAAGAACCTTGACATCATTTTCAAAGAATTACTACAGGAAAATTGCCCTGATATCCTAGAAGCAGAGGGCAAAATAGAAATGGAGCAAATCCACAGATTCCCCCCCCCCCCGCCCCGAGAAAGGCATCCCAAAAAACCAACCCCTAGGAATATTATAGCCAAGTTCCAGAACACCCAAGTCAAAGAGAAAATATTACATGCAGCCAGAAGGACACAATTCAAATACCATGGAGCTGCAATCAGGATCTCACAGGACTTAGAGGCAACTACATTAAAAGCTCGTAGGGCTTGGAATATAATATACCAGAAGGCAAAAGAGCTTAGAATGCAGCAAGGCTGAATGTCCTCTTATAGGGAAAAAGATGGACTTTCAATGAATCAGGGGAATTTCAGATGTTCCTGTTGGAATGGCCAGAGCTGAACAGAAGGTTTTATCTTCCAATACAGGACTCAGGTGAAGCATAGCGATTGGAGGAGAAGGGGAAAAATATGAGGGATTTAATGATGATGAACTGCATGTATTCCTATATAGAAAAATGACACTGATAATACTCATATGAACCTTCTCAACAGAGCAGGTAGAAGGAGCTTTTATAGATGAAGCACAGGAGAAAGTTGAATTTGAAGATAAAATATGGTATAAAAATGGAGTCAGTAGAAAAAAGGGAAATGTAAGGAGAGAAGGAAAAAGGAGAGGGGGGGGAATAGGCCAAGTTACTTCTTGTAATAAGATTTTTCTTTATTACAATGAGCTATTGCAATGGAATGGAAGCGGGGAAGGCAAGGGGGAATGAGGGAATCTTCACTCTCATCAGAGATGGCTAGGAGAGGAAACAGCATATATACTCAATGGGGTATAGACATCTGGAGTAAGAAGGAGGGGGAACAGGGGGAAGGGGTGGGTATGTGAATAAAGGAGGAGAGGATGGACCATGGGGGGAGAGTGGTCAGATTTAACACATTTTCTTTTTTACTTCTTGCAAGGGGTTGGGATTGGATGGCTTGTCTGGCACCATAGGGCCAGGTGGATTCTGGGCCTAAGGGGTGGTATGGGAGCTTGGGGCCTCTTGGCCCCAGGGCCAGGGATCTGTCTGCTGTGCCACTGAGCTACCCTACAGCAGAGTCAGAGTGAAGGGAGAGATAAAATATAGTACATGGTAGTGGAGAAATATGAAAGGGAGTCGTGATCAGCAATGGCAATGGTGGAAAAATATGGAAGTAACTTTTGTGATGGACTTACCATAAAGAATGTGATCCACCCGCAACCAGAGTCACGACAGAGTTGGTGGTGTTGGAACACAGACTTGAAGCACATTTTTTATTGTTATTTTTTTTTGGGGGGGTGCAGGGCAAATGGGGCTGGGTGGCCTGCCTGGGGGCTGCATAGCAGGGTGATCGTTGGGTGTCTGAGGCCAGATTCAGACCCAGGTGCTCCTGGCTCAAGGGCCAGTGCTCTGTCCACCACCCAGCCACCCTTGCTATTATTACTATTTTATTTTATTTTGGGTCCTCTTTTTTCTTTTTTTGGTTTTTGCAGGGCAGTGGGGTTGGGGTGGCTTGCATGTCACACAGCTGGGTGATTGTTGGGTGAATGAGGCCAGATATGGGTTTGGGTGCTCCTGGCTCTAGAGCTGTTGCTCCATCCACTGTGCCACCTGGCCATACCTACAATTATTACTATTATTTTTTTTAAATTCAAATTTAAATTTTTTTTCTCTCTCTTTACTTTCGCTCAAGTGAGTCTATATTTTTTTTGGGAGGGGGTATTTTGTTTACTATTAAACAAGAATATTTTATTGTGTAAAAAACATTGTACAAAATGAGAATAAATATTAAAGAAAAAAAGAAAATATTAGACATAGCAAATTTATATAATACATAAGATGACTTTTTAAAAATTGAAAGTAATGATCTTTGGTCTTCACTTGGTCCTTTTTTTTAAATTCCACCATTCTTTCTCTGGATACAGATCGTATTCTCCATCATAAATTCCCTAAAATTGTCATTGATTATTGCAGTAATTTTTCATATGATTGTAGATAGCTTTGATTTCCTTGTCTGAAAATTGCCTTTACATATCCTTTGATTATTTATCAATTGGAGTATGGCTTTTTTTTTATAAATTTGATTCAGTTCTTTATATATTTTACAAATTAGTCCTTTGTAAAAACACTAGTTGTAAAACTTGTTTCCCAATTTGCTACATTTCTTTTGATCTTGGTTAGAGTGATTTTGTTTGTGCAAAAGATTTTCGATTTAGTGTAGTCAAAATTATCTAGTTTGTTTTTTCTTTGTTTTTCTTGAGTTTTTTGGTCTATATTTTCTTTCTTTTTTTTTTTTTTTGCATGTCAATGGGGTTAAGTGGCTTGTCCAAGGTCACACAGCTAAGTACTTATTAAGTGTCTGAGGTTGGTTTTGACCTCCGGTACTCCTGACTCCAGGGCCAGTGCTCTATCCACTGTGCCACCTAGCCGCCCCTATATTTTTTTCATAACATGACTAGTATGGAAATATTTCGCAGGACTACAACTGTACAACTTATACCAAATTCCTTGCCTTCTCAAGTGAGACTGGAGGTGGGAGGTGAGGAAGAGAGAGAATTTGGAACTCAGAGTTTTTAAAATGGATGTTAAAAATAGTTTTTTATGTAACCAGGAAAAATAAAATACCCAATTAAAAAAAAAAGTTTTTTAGTGAAAGGAAGGTGAGAAATGAGGCAATAATCTCTAGGGGTATTAAATCAAGGAAAGGCTTTCTCTCTTTTTTTTTAAGAGAGGGGAGATATGATTATATTTTTGACCAAAGGATGAAGAACAAGTAGAGGGAAATTGAAGATACAAGAGAAGGGGCTAGATTATTGGTAGAACTAAGGTTCCAAGGTTGGAAAAGCTGTGATAAAGAATATGAATGGAAAGTTTAGCCTTGGGAAGGAGGAACAATTATTCTGAGACAGCAAAGGAAGAAGCCAAAAGAAGATTCACAGAAGTTTTTAGATGAAGGTGGAAGAAATTGAGAAAATTTTCTCCAGATGGTCTTATCTCCTCAATAAAGTGTTAACTTATCTGATGAGAGTAAGAGAGGTATGCATAGGATTGTGAAGTATGTGAAAGATTTGGAATAACAAATGTGGAAAATTCAGTAGGGAGATGAGGTGAATAAAATGATGAGCAGTATTTGAGATATTAGGGTAATTCCATATCTTCTAAGTGGTTGAGGTATAGAAATATTAAGGAAAATATTAAAGGATCATGAATACTTAATTTTGTGTTATCTAATTCATTTTAAAGGACACGCAGTGCAAAGTTACTTCGACTGATTGACTTGGATTTTTCATTTAGTTTTTCTCTCTTGGACCTGCCACCAGTAAATGAGTATGATATGTATATAAGAAACTTTGGTAAAAGAAATACTAAGCAGGTGAGTGCATAATTTTTTAAATATACTCTTTATTTATGCCTTTTGTTTCAGAAATTTACAATAATTTCTGAATGAGTATTCTCCATTTCCCCCTTTTCCTCATTGTAGCAAAGAAAGAATTCTTCAAAAAAGACCACTATATTAATCATGTCTGTTAATATCTGCAGCATTCTGCCCTCCATTAGCTCAGAAGATAAAAGTTTGTTTCCTCTCTTTTTTTGGAATGTTATCTTGATTTTTACAGTTATTTTAAATTCCTCTTCTTCTTAGTGTACTTAAACAACCCACCAAACTATCAATCAACAGTTATTAAGGACTGTGTCATGCACTGGGCTGGGTAGACCCTGGGGATTCAAAGGCCAAAAAAATAAAAAAAAAACAACCTCTCCTTTCTCTTAAGGAGATGACACGTACCTATAAAAGTACATACATACATACATACATGTACACACAAACATATGTGTACACATAAATGTGGTGCTTGAGCTGTTTCCTGAAGGATATGAAGCATTCTGTTAGGTGAGAATAAGGAGAGAGTTTTAATAGTTATTACATCTATGACACCACTGGTTCTGCTTTTCTTATTTCATACCTATCTTTCATGTTTTACTTAATTCTTCATATTTGTCATTTTTTAGTTTATAATAATATTTGCAGTTTGTTCAGTCATTTTTCAGTCAGTGACATAAAGCTGTTATTTTGAAAATAATATTCCCTTGTGTTAACCAGTTGTTTGCCAACATGTCATGTATTTCTAAGTCCATGGCTTATGAAATTAAAAGGCAAAATTAAAATAATAGATGAATTAAAAACAAATTTGCCTCATTTTGACAGACCATAAAAGCTGGAATAAGGAGTGATTCTTTTTTAAAGCTTGAAGATTTGAGAAACTAAAAGGAAGTATTTCTTTTGTCAGTTATCACACCTACAAAACTCAACCTCAAGAAGTCAAAAATTTTTAAGAAGTGTTTTAAAACCCTTCATGAATGATAGGTCCATAAGAGTTTGAGTAGAAAGCTACTATCATGTTTTTCACAAATATTTCTTCATTAGAAATCATGCTTTTCAGTGACTAATGGGTCATAGAGGCAACAGTGTAATAGTATATGTTACAGTTCTTACTGAAGAGAATTGGATTTGAATCCCACATCAACCATTGGGAGTTTGGACTTATCAAAGTGAACCTCTCAGAGTCTAAGGATCTTCATCCATAAAATGGAGATAATAATGCTTGTGCCTTCTACTTCAAAGGATTGTTGTGAGGAAAGTTTCTTGTAAACCTTAAAGCTTGATGTGGTTTACTATTATTATTTTATCTTGTATGATTTATCTTATGTCTTTAAATTCATATGCATTAGTTATCTGATTTAGCTGAGTTTTGATATAACATTTTATATATCTGACCTTTCCTCTTTATTCACATCATCAGTACCTTTTCTCAGATCTTAATTGTCTCTTTCCCGGACCCTTGTAGTGGCCTTCTGATTGGTTTTCCTCTTTCTGATCTCTCCCTTCTCCCGTTCATTGGCCATATGGCTGCCAGTGTAATCTTCCTAAAGGTCAAGTTTCACCATGTCAGTCCCTAAGAATCTTCAGTTACTCCCTGTTACCTGTAGGATAAAACAAATTCCTCAGCCTTGAATTCTCAACCCTTTCAACTTTTCAGATTCATTTCTTGCATCCTACATTCCAGTCATAGTGGCTTATTTCCTGTTTTTCTCAATTTGGCTTTTGATGCCTCCCTTTTTTGACTTTATTCCTCTACAAAGTATTCACTCCCTCCTTTGCCTTTCTAGGATCTTTTGATGCCGCTCCCTCTGGAATCATTTTATCATCTAGAAATACTGAGTTGAGAGGGTTCTAGGTCCCTGTCTTTTCATGGCATTCTATTATTAAAATCAATGCAATTGTTTCCCCTTTTGTTGTACTGGGTTTTTTTCCTTCTAGAGCTCGTTTAAGGTAAAACACAGATAAACTTATTTCACAAAATCATAGACTTAGAGCTGAAATGGATTTTAGCTATTTTATACTCTTAAATCTCTAATTTTATAGTTAAAGAAATGGAGACCCAGAGAACTGAAATGACTTGTCTGAGGTTGTATAAATAATAAGTGGCACTGGGAGCTTACTTCCAGCCCATTGCTTTTTTCCCCCTGTGTGTACGCTGCAGTGCACCTCCTATCCTAAGGATCTCAAAGGGCTTTATACTTCACAACTGTGTACCTGAATATAATTGAAGGGCATCCACCATTGGGGCTCCCTCTACCTTGCTGACCACATCTCCCACTTCTTAGCATCATCTTTAGCTTGAGACAGATCAGTTTTTTTCCCTGTATTCCATATGTGACATGGTCATGTCATTCTCCCTCCAATGCCCTTCTTTTCCTTTCTACTTCTCTCTCATTTATTCTGATCCATTCTAAGTCCTCTATGGAAGCTTACCTTGGGCAGCTAGCTCCCTTATCACTCCTTCAGAGGCCATGTCTAACTCTATAGTTTACCTTTAATATCTTTAATGATTTTCCTTTTTTCAGTTACCGTGTCTGTGTGTGTGTGTGTGTGTGTGTGTGTGTGTGTGTGTGTTTCTCCTCTCCTTGATTAGTTTATATGCTATATGAGGGCAAAAATTATGCCTTATGGCTTTTTTTTCTCTCTTGTATCAACCAGAGTCTCTAATTTATCTTTAAATTTTAATGTAGATATGATTACGTCCCCATGGGTACTTCCTCCCCAGGAGAATATTGATAACCACACATACCTTCCTAGGTGGTTATTTGTGAGCTGCTCTGTCTGGTAGCTGGCCTCTTGATTATGAAAACTTGAATCAGCTGAGTCTTTGGGTGACAGATGCTTTGTGTCAGTCCATTTCAGGGACCGCAGTGGAGCCCTTTTTGTTAGAATTTGCCAGATTTACTGCTTTCATGCTGTAGCATTTGAGAAGCCAGTATTGCCTTCATGCCACTACAAAGTATGGGATTTTGGTCAAAGAGTAACTTATTTAATTATTTTTTAACGTTAAATGACTATTCTTTGCAAGACACCAATCTTATAAAATTACAATCATGCATACTTACAGGATGAATTGAAATAAGTCTAGGAACTGTAACACATTAGCAATTATCATCCTGGTGTTTGATCTTAAGAAAGTAAGTATTCACTTTTCTTTTTTTTTTTTCTTGAACCTTAAACTGAATCTTGTTTTTTATAAACTGTTAAAATGAGAGCTTTGTTAAGGGACATACTTCGTAGAACAACAAAAAAAGACACATTTTGTTTTAGGTAAAACAGTTGCTAAAGCATTTTCGTGAGATTGGTGCCTTGTAAAAAGTAGTCACTTAACATTAAATACAATTAAATGACAGTCACTCTTTGACCAAAATCTAAAATACAAAATAAGAAAAAAAACTTTTCACGTATGTTGCAAAACATGAGAGGATTCATAATATAAAGCAATAAATTTCATTTCAAGAAAGCCTGTATAATAAATGCTATGCATTATGTTCAGAATTGTCCATCTTTTCTTTGCTTCCTTGTAGATTTTCTTTTGTTCTCCACTGTGCACTGTTTTTTTCCCTTCTCTACCACCCCATGACTAGAACTAAGCATGACTATATATATTTATACACACACACACACACACACAAATAAAAAGGGTGAAATTTGATGTAGATAAATACAAAGTCTTAGTTATGCTCTAAAAATAAACTTCAGAAATACAGAATGGATCAGGTGTGCCTTGGATTCTAGCCTTTCTGAAAAATATCTAGGAGTTGAACTTTGAGGCATCAGAATGTTATGGGAGCCAAGACAATGTTAGTATGCATGAAGAGATGCAGTCCTGGACTGTGGATTCAATAATACTGTAATACTTTGTCTTAGACAGATTACAGCTAGAATATCGTTTCCTGAGCTATTGCCACATAAGGGAGGAAATTGATTGACTAGAATTAGAGTTAGAAAAAAATTGATTGTCCAGAGGAAGGGTACTGAGGATGGTAAAGATTTGAGACTGGGAAGTTCTCATCATGAGTCTTTGAAAACCAAGACATAGTCTAGTAGAAAGCTGATGGTTCCTTCTTTGTTGTAAAGTCTTCTAACATGGGTCTGTGTATGTGTGTCTTTTCTTTGAAGAATGGTCTGGTGAAATTTGGGAAGATTCATCACCAGAATGCTAAAAAATCAGGCAGTGGATGGTTTTGGGACAACAGTCCCAGAGGTTATCTGCTCAGGGAGAATCCACACTAACTATGTGAAATAATAAGGAATTGCCATAATCTTTAAAATAATTGTAGCATATTTTTGCATTTAAGGCATATGTTCAGTATAATGAAGATAGTGTTGAAAGAGATGTTCAGACTGATGAAATAGAAACCCATGAAGTATGGACCCAGCATCCTGGTGAAAGTACCATTGTATCGGGAGGTAATTTATTTCTTGGTTATTCACATTTTATTTTATTTTTTGTTTTATTATATTTATGTTATTTTATTTTTTTAGGTTTTTGCAAGGCAAATGAGATTAAGTGGCTTGTCCAAGGCCACACAGCTAGGTAATTATTGTCTGAGGTCAGATTTGAACTCAGGTACTCCTGACTTCAGGGCCAGTGCTCTATTCACTGTGCCACCTTAGCTGCCCCTCATATTTTATTTTTTAAATGTGCCTCCCCCCCCAATGTGTGTCTTTCAGATAGTTATTATATTGCTGATATAGAAAATATTCCTTATTGATTTAAAGAAATATATCGTGCTTCTATTTTAATGTATTCATTTTAACTTTGAAATTTTTAATTTTATAAAATATCATGACTATAATTAAGTAATGTATATTTGGCCATTCAAACAATGTTCTAACAATATATTTCTGTATATTTGTAATAAATAATCTTTTCAACTAGAAGTTCTACCTTTGACTATGATCTTATCTATTTCATATATGATCCTTCATGTAGATAGGGGTACAAATAATGTTACTGAAGAGTCACAAGGTTGACTCTTATTTGGAGATTATTTTTTTGTTGTTAATATATGCTCTTTGACACATTTTGGGATCTGTATGAAGGAAGGACTTCATTCATTGGATTGTTGTTCAGGCCAATAAATAGTCATTCTCTCTGGTCAATTTTTTAAAAATAGAAGTAAAGTGTAGGCCTTTTGTGAGGTATATATTACATGTACATATATGCTTACATGTACTCCCTCCAAGGCTTTCATAGGAAATGTCCCAGTTGTCAAAAGAATTCTTCTCCCTCTTCCTGATAAATTTAAAGCTAAGCAGATTTGACAGTGCTCTGGGGTCAGAGCTACTGTTTAGTACTATTTTCTTTCTTTTTTTTTTTTTTTTTTGCAAGGCAGTGGGGTTAAGTGGCTTGCCTAAGGTAACACAGCTAAGTAATTATTAAGTGTTTGAGGCTGGATTTGAATTCAGGTACTTCTAACTCCAGGTCTGGTGCTCTTTCCACTGCTCCACATAGCCGCCCCCTTTAGTACTATTTTAGATGTCATATTGGTGCTGTAGATGTAGCACTGGCTTTGGATTCAGGAGGTTGGGAGTTCAAATCCGACCTCAGACACTTGACTCTAACTAGCTTTATGACCTTGAGCAAGTCACTCAACCCTGCTTGCCTTGCATTCAAAGCCATCTCCAGTCATCCTGATTCATATTTGGCCACTGAACCCAGATGGTTCTGGAGGAGAAACTGAGGCTAGTGACTTAGCACAGCACCCCCCCCCCCCCCACTCAAATCCAATTCATGTGCTTGTTATGGCATCACCTCTCTGATGTTGTGGTGGTCTTCAAAAATGAAAGACAAACATTAGATGTGATATGAGTTGAATTTTCCACTCAAATCTTTCTGTTATGCCTCTTTATGGGATGTTGGTAGGTGAACCCAGTGTTCTGGAAAGCAACTGAGGAAAAAACTCTAGTCAGATGCTAACAATTTGCAAGGGCTTTAGATATGAGTTTGATAATGGATGTCTTCTGAGATCAGCTTAGTTAGGCTTAGAGAGACAATCTCCACTTTGATTATATGATCAAATTTTGGCAATAGCATCTCCCTTGAATAGCTGCTGGACTATAGGAGTGATTGAGAAGACCCAGATTGATGAAGTCACAGATCCTTGAAGAATTAATAAAATATAAGTTACATAGACTTTTGTAAGATAGCCTGGAAGTTATTTATAGCATTGCTTCTGTGGGAAAATGCAGTCCAAGTTCCTTCCTTCCCAGCCACAAACATTTGTTAAATGTCTCCTGTGTGGTTAAGCATTGTCCAGCATGCAGATGTGAAGAAAATTCAGACCTGGACAGGTTTCATGATAATTTTTCTGATATCTGAGAACTGGCTTAGCTTAGTCTGGATCATCCTCTAGTTGGTTGCAGAATAATGAAATTTGGGGCAATGGCAACTCCAGAAGATGAACTACCCAAGCAGCATAGGTCTTGATATACATTGATAAGAGAGAGAGCATACACAGTGATAGAATCCCAGATTTCCTGAAGTTCAGAGCTTACGCTCTCATTTGAGAAGATGCCACATCTAGTTCAGATGTAGTCCATGTCTTCATAGATCTTGAGATTACCTGGAATTGGGGGAAGAAACACAAAATTATATGATTTAAATAGATAAAAATTATTGTGCAGTCATGGAGGTAGTAGTTATCCACTGCAGATATCAGAGCCTATTTCATGGAGAAAGATAGCATTTACCTTGGAATTTAAAAACTGGGGCGCAGCAGGAGGTGATGAGGGGAAAGAATATAATCCAAGCTTAATAGATACCTCCTCTAATGCAGTTAAAATGGAATCCAATAGAATGCAAATTTTGGGGAGCATATTATGTATTGAAGGCATAAAAGTGGGAAGTATGAAAAATCATTAATTTCTTATTCATATAAGAAATTTACATGATTTTTAAAAGAACTTGGTCATATGTTTTCTTATTTTTTCCCTACATACTCATATAAAAAGGCAGACTAGGCATTATATCCATTTTATAGATGTAGATTTTGAGGCTTTGGGAAGTTATGACCTGTCCAAGGCCATATGAAATCATATGTCAAAGAAAGGGATTAAAAGAGCCTATGCCCTTCACACTCTGTAATGTTGCCTGCTTAAAAATGAACTTTTGGAAAACAGCCTCATCAGAAACTGGGTACATCTATACTTCCTTGTGTCAGTTGTTTTATTTCAGTGTTATTTTAAAATAAAATCAATTGATATCCATTAAAGGCTCACTGAGTTCTTGGCATTATTCTAGGTGCTGTTCTTATTATGAAATTGCTTACTCACTGTTATTTGCTCAATATATCCCTACGAGGGGAGAAAATTATTACTATCTATCTTTATAAAGATGAGCCCTACTCTCCAAAAGCTAATGTACAAATATTTGAATTTACAAAATTGATGAATTAGTAGTAACTCTTCATTTTGGAAAAGGAATCACTCTTGGTATCCTATAAATAATTATCTTCCTTAGTAAATTTAAAATAGTATTAACTTTACAAAAATTAAATTTTCAGCCATAAAAAATAGCACCTGATTTGGAGCCAGGATATATGGGTGTGAATCTTGATCCTTCCATTTGTAGCTGTGTGATGTTGAACAAATTGCTTTTCATCATCTTAATTCATTTATTCTACCAATGGGTAAATAAATCATTCCTACATTAACTCACAAGTTTTGTGTGATAATCAAATAAGATAGTAGACTTGGTAAGCTGTGAAGTGCTATATGAATGCCATCTCTGTTATTATTATACTGACTTCAAGAATCTGTAATTTGATATACGTATTAAATTTTATACAAAAGTTTATACTCCATTTTACTGATGCATACCACAACTTCCCTGTGCCTTAGTATATGGTTTAACAAGGTGCTGTGGCCATATAAGTTCAACCAGTGATCTTCTGGTCATGAACTTCTTTGAATTTATCTAGACAGCTTATCAGATGTCAGCCACATAGACTGTCATGCCAACCGTAGGGTTAACTTATCTATATGGGATAATAGAGCAGCTAGATGGTGCAGTGTATAGAATACTGGCCTTGGAGACAGGAGGATGGGAGATCAAATCCAACCTCAGATATTTGACCCTTACAAGCAAGTCACTTAACCCTGATTGCCTCACATCCAGGGTCATTTCCAGTTGTTTTGATTCAAAACTGGCCAATGGACTCAGATGATTCTGGAGGAGTAAGTGAGGCTGGTGACTTAGCTCAGCCCCCTTCACTCAAATCTAATTCATGTGCTTGTCATGACATCACCTCCCTGATGTCGTGTTCTTCAAAAATGAAGGACAAATATTATATGGGATAGTAGAGGTAGGACCTTAGTGGATAATAATGATGATGATGACAATGAAATCCATATGACCAAAGGCATGTTTGCAAGAATTAGCATTTGTAGGGGGGAAGAAGACTTGGGAACTGGATAGATAATGCCATCAAAGTCATGAAGACCAATGTTCAAGTACCACACCTGAGATCTCCTGGCTTTGTGACCTTGAGCAATTTAGATTATCTCAGTGGTGGCACTTATGATCTGCCTTAGAGTTTCCTCATGGGAGCACCCTATACCATTGAAATCAGAGATCTGATTTAAAAAATACATCTGTAGACACTGAAGGAAAATAGGCATAGGATATCATTAGTAGGTTTAGGAAGATTGATAACCTATTTACTGACAACTTTTTAGTTACTTTGTTATTGTTGTTCAGTCATTTTCAGTTATGTTTGACTCTTTGTGACCCTATTTGGAGTTTTCTTGGCAGAGATATTGGAGTGATCAGCATTTCCTCCTCTAGCTCATTTGACAACTGAGAAAACTGTGGCAAACAGGGTTAAGTGACCTGCCCATGGTCATACAACTAGTAATTGTCAGAGGACAGATTTGAACAAGAGAGGATGAGTCTCCTTGACTCTGGGCTCAACTCTTTATCCACTGTACCATCTAACTTTCCAAAATTATACACACTTTTGAGTTAGTTTTAGTTACCAAAATCTTCTAAGTCACAATATGCGTCTTATAAATTCTGTTTTTATCATTTTGTGGTATTGTATACTGTATAACCTAATATCTTTTTTTTAGGTACTAAAAACAACAGAGATTCATCTGATGGGATATACATAACAAAGACTGACACATCAAGATTAGCCAATTTTCTCCGGGCTGCTTGTCAGGTATAGTCAATGTTCTACAAATGATTATATTTAAAATGTATGGGGAAAGATGAAATACTTGGACTGTCTATGTTGCTTAACATTAGCTATAATAAAAATGATGTTTGGAATAGTATATTAAATATCTATGTATACATAACATTATTCAGATTACTCTTCATGTTTTGTATTTAGTTACAAAAGAAGATAAAATAACAAAGACACAATCTATGGTTACTTGTTTTGTGTGTTCTGAAGTTAACATAGACAAAAATGTAGGACAGGTATACGTATAGCATAGTGTATCATTTATAACAAATAAATATAGCAATGAAACAAAAATAAGACTAAATTTTTTAATTTCATTCCTTATAGTTACATGGATTTGGTTAAACTATGGTGAACTCTTTTACCAGATCTAGCTACATAAAATAAAGTAACCACTAATAGAACACTTAGTTCCATGTCCTAGCATCAAGTCATAAAGAATTTCATTTTGAAGATTTTACATATTTTGATATATGTTCTTTGGTTATACCAGGTCCTGTTTAGCTTCTTGGGGAGGTCAGGGAGACAATGAAGTTGAAACTTGGAAGGACAGGAGAGGTCAGATAGATTATAGGAGGATATGAAAGGAGAAAAAGGTATAGATGACAAGGTCAAAATATATAGGCCATGTCGGAGACAGAGTATTTAACCTTATCCTTTGTCCTTTAACTCCATCCATTCTGTTGCTAAATTCTTTCAGTTATTTTTCCAGATAACCCTGAAGTTCATATTTTTCTTTTCACTTACTATTTCTCAACTAAATTATTGAAGCAGTCTTATAACAGGACTTTTTAATACTGAGATTTTTCTTTTTCAGTCTTTTCTGCATATTGTTGCCAGATTAATATTCCTAAAGCATTGAATGAATAAAAATATTAATTATACTCTTTCTATTTGCATGGGACTTATAGGAAAGTCAGGCAGTCTCTCCTATCCAGATTTCATTTGCAAGTTTGATAGAAAGATCTAAGGGTTCTTATGGTACAGCAGTAAAATAGATTGTTTTAATTATGGTATTTCGTAGCAAAAGAATTTATAGTAGGGCCTCATTATCAATTACCTAATTAATTCTCTGAGACTCAGCTTTCAAAACCTTCATCATCTGGTCCCACTTGCATATCCCTCTTATCTCTGTGATATAAATTTTATATGATACTACTTACTGAGGTAAGTGTTTAAATCTCAGGCAAACCATTCAGCATTATAGTAACACAAGCCTATACTCCAACCATGCTGAAGAGATCAATGTTGATCAGTTCTATGAAGCAGCATCAAAAAAGGATGTCACATTCATTATAGGGGATTGGAGTGCTAAAGTAGGAAATCAAAAGATAATTATAATAACAGGCAAGTTTGACCTTGAAGTATTGAATGAAACAGAGCAAAGACTTAATACGGTTTTTTCAAGATAACTCACTGGTTGTAGCAAACACTTTTTTTCAACAACCCGAAAGGTTATTCTAGTCATCATCTATGACATCACCAGATAGATGATCAGTATCAAAGTCAGATTGATTATAAACTATGTAACCAAAGCTGGAGAAGCTCTATGTCATCAGTTAAAATAAAATTTGAGACTGACTGTGCCCAGATCATGAGCTTCTTATTATGAAATTCAGACTTAAATCAAAGAAAATATGCAAAATCCATTAGATTTATTATTGTTCATTTCTTCAGTCATATTCATACACCAGACCCTTTTATACTTCATTGTCTCCCAAACGGTCCAAACTCATGTTCCTTATTTCCAAGAAATCATCTATCCAGCTTATCCTTTGCCCTCCCTGCCCTCCCCTTCTCCTTTTGCCTTCATTCTTAATCAACATTATGGTCTTTTTTCAATGAGTCCTGTCTTCTTATTATGTGACCAAAGCATTTAAACTTCAGCTTCTGTATTTGTCCTTTCAGTGAGTAGTTTGAATTAATTTTTTTTAGGTATTGACTTATCTGACCTTGCTGTCTAAGGAAATCTCAAAATTTGGATTTGAAAGCGTCAATTCTGCTTGAATCCTTTTTTTTTTTTTGCAAGGCAAATGGGGTTCAGTGGCTTTGCCAAGGCCACACAGCTAGGTAATTAAGTGTCTGAGACCGGATTTGAACCCAGGTACTCCTGACTCCAGGGGCCGGTGCTTTATCCACTGTGCCACCTAGCCGCCCCCTGCTTGAATCTTGAAAGCACTCAGCTTTCACTGTCAAACTCCTACAGTAAGACATTACTACCAGAAAGACCATGGCTTTGATTTTATGGACCTTTGTCAACATGATGTCAGTACCTTTTAATTTGCTAAAGTTTGCTAAAATTTGCCATAGCTTTCCTTCCAAGGTACAAGAGTCTTAATTTCATGATTATAGTTGTCATCAGCATTGGTCTTTTAGCCCAAGAATATAAAACCTGATACTGCTTGCATTTCTTGAATCTTTGAGATTTTTGTTGTTGCATTCATTCTGTACAATATTGTGAACCTCAGTCTACTTCTTCAGATGCTCTGTGTATCAGATCTCTTTAATCTGTTCATCACTTTTACTTCTTAATTGTAAGGGATCTTATTTTGGTTTTAAAAAACATCCTCCAGAAGAAACATAATGACTGTCTGATGAAGCTTTACAAATAACTGAGGAAAGAAGGAAATTGAAAGAGGAAAGACTGAATCCAAGAGAACAGTAAGGAGCTCTTAATTGAACAATGCAAAGAAATTGAAAAAAAAAACAGTAGAATGACAAAGGCAAGAGAGCTCCTCAAGAAAATTAGAGCTCTCAATGGACATTTCATGCAAAAAAACGGGCATGATAATAGACATAAAAGTTAACATAAAAAGGGAAGAGATTAATTAAGGGGTGCCAAATTCCAAAGGATTCATGATGAAAAATGCTATCCACCTCCAGAGAAAGAACTGTGATAATGTCTGATTGCAGATCAAAGCATACTCTTTTTCACTTTATTTTTCTTCTAGTTATTTTTTCTTTTGGTCTGTGTCTTCTTTATTTTTTTTTAGGTTTTTTTTTTTTTTGGTAAGGCAAATGGGATTAAGTGGCTTGCCCAAGGCCACACAGCTAGATAATTATTAAGTGTTTGAGACCGGATTTGAACCCAGGTACTCCTGATTCAAGGGCTGGTGCTTTATCCACTACACCACCTAGCCGCCCCTGTGTCTTCTTTCACAACATGACTAATATGGAAAGATGTTTGGCATGACTATGCGTGCATAACCTATATAACAAATTGCTTGCCGTCTCTAGGAAGGAAGGGGGGGAGGGAAAGAGAAAATTTGGAATTCAAATTTTTTTTTTTTAGGTTTTTGCAAGGCAAATGGGGTTAAGTGGCTTGCCCAAAGCCACACAGCTAGGTAATTATTAAGTGTCTGAGGCCGGATTTGAACTCAGGCACCTGACTCCAGGGCCAGTGCTCTATCTATTGTGCCACCTAGCTGCCCCCCAATTTTTTTTAAAGATAAACATAAAATGTGTCCTTACGAGTAGGTTACCTGTTAGATCTATGGAAAGGGGAGTAGTTTATGACTAATGAAGAGATGGAGAACATAACCAAAAACAAAAACTAGATGATTTCAATTACATTAAATTAAAAAGCTTTTGCACAGATAAAACCAAGATCAAAAGAAATGTACTAAATTGGGAAACAATCTTTACAACTAATGATTCTGACACTGGACTCATTTCTAAACTATACAGAGAACTGAGTCATTTAAAAAAAAGCCATTCCCCAGTTGACAAATGGTCAAAGAATATGCAAAGGCAATTTACAGATGAAGAAATCAAAGCAATCCACAGCCATATGAAAAATTGCTCTAAATTGTTAACTATTAGAGAAATGCAAATTAAAGCTTCTCTGCGGTACCACCTCACAGCTCTCAGACTGGCTAATATGACCAGAAAGGATAATGATCATTGTTGGAAGGGATGTGGGAAATCTGGGACACTATTATACTGTTGGTGGAGCTGTGAACTCATCCAACCTTCTGGAGAGAAATTTGGAACTATGCCCAAAGCATACCCTTTGATGCAACAATACCACTACTGGGTCTATTCCCTGAAGAGATGATGAAAAAAAGGCAAAAACATCACCTGTACAAAAATATTCATAGCAGCCCTCTTTGTGGTGGCAAAGAATTAGAAATCAAGTAAATGTCTTTCAATTGGGGAATGGCTTAGCAAACTGTAGTATATGTATGTCATGGAACATTATTGTTCTATTAGAAACCAGGAGGGATGGGAATTCAGGGAAGCCTGGAGGGATTTGCATGAACTGATGCTGAGTGAGGTGAACAGAACCAGAAAAACACTGTACACCCTAACAGCAACATAGGGTGATGATCAACCTTGATGGACTTGCTCATTTCATCAGTGCAACAATCAGGGACAATTTTGGGCTGTCTGCAATGGAGAATACCATTAGAATCCAGATAAAGAACCATGGAGTTTGAACAAAGTTCAAGAACTATTAACTTTAATTTAGAAAAAAATCAGATATTGTCTGATCTTGTTATCTCTTATACTTTATTTATCTTCCTTAAGGATATGATTTCTCTCTCATCACACTCTATTTGGATCAATGTACAACATGGAAACAAAGTAAAGACTGACAGATTGCTTTTGTGTGTGGGGGGGTGGGGGGTGGGGGGAGGGAAGTAAGATTGGGGGGGAAATTGTAAAACTCAAAATCTTTAATAAAAAATATTTAATAAAATATGTCCTTACATGTAATTGGGAAAAAATAAAAAAAGAGGTGATGAGAATATACAGAAGAACTATACAAGAGAGATTTTAACATCACTGATAACCATGATGGTATGGTTACTGGTCTAGAGCCAAACATCCTGAAAGATGAAGTCAAGTAGGTCTTCAGAAGCATTATTTTTAAAAATTTTAGAAGCTGATGCTTTTAAAGTCCTGCATCCAATATGTCAACAAATTTGGAAAACACAACATTTGTCATTGGATTGGAAAATCTTAGTTTCTATCCCAGTCCTAAAGAAGGGTAATGCTAAAGAATGTTCAAATTGAACATCATGAGAAATGATAAGCTGAATGTGAGAAAGAGTAACAATCTCAGTGATGCAGATACTACCATTCAGAAGGCAAAAAGGGAAGAAGAATTAAGAAGACTTTCATGAGGGTGAAAGATCAGAATGGAAAAGCTGACTTGAAGCTTTAACAATGGGAAAAAACCAAGATCAAAGCAACTAGTCCAATTACTTTTTGACAATAGAGGGAGGAAGTAAAGGAAGCATTGTCAGATTTTATATTCTTGGACCCACTGCAGACAGAAACAATAGCTCCTTTGAAGAAAAGCTATGGCAAATCTGGATATCATACTTAAAAGTAGAGACATCATCTTCCTGGCGAGGAAAGCTATGGTTTTACAAGTAGTAATATATGGCTGTGAGAGTTGGATTATAAAGGAAGCTGAAGGTCACAGAATTAACACTTTGAAATTGTGCTGCTGAAGAAGACTTTTGAAATTCCCTTTTGAACAGCAAGGAGATCAAATCAGTCAATACTTAAAACAAATCAATTTTGACTACTCTTTGGAAGAATAGATACTGAAACTGAAACTTTAAATACACATAATGAGAACATAAGATTCATTGAAGAAGATTCTGATTTTAGGAAAGATTGAAGGTAAAAGGAGGGGAAGGTATGGCAGAGATTAAGATGGATAAATGGTTTCATGGAAGCAGTAAATATTAGCTTGGACAAACTTTGGAAGATTTTACTTCAAAGGAGAAGTTTCTTTAACCAAATCCCAGAAGCTTATAGTCTAATAGGAGAATAAGACACATTCTAAAACTATAGCATACTACATGATAAATGTTCAAGAGAGCTAAAATTTAAGTGTTCTGGGAAATCTGAAGAGAGAATGGTCATTTCTCAGTGCATATGATCACGGAAGCAAATGATCTCTTGTGTGGAATAACCACTGATTAATATATCGTTCCAATATTTCAACTTTTCTCTTTAAATGATACCTGTGTATTTTATTAAATATTTCTAAAGTATTGATATGAAAATATAGCACTTGTCATATTCAGATATGAATTATCGAGACTTTTCTTTTCACTTTCTAGTTCACTTCAGAGCATACAGGACCCTGTTTTCTCTCCAGCTATTTCAGAGTAGAAATGTCATTTTTTGTAAATTAATAAAACTGAACAAGTTTTGACTGTAGGCTCCATGCAGAGCCTTGGGTTAGACATTGGGGAGTATATTCAATTGGAGTAAGATAATTCTTGCATTTACAGAGCTAGTGGTAAAGTGTGAAGATAAAACATGTAGGCTGATCACTCTACTAATATATTTCAAGACAAGTATGTTAGAGTGGTTAAAGCAAATACTACGGTTATTACAGCAAATTCTCCTGTAACAAAACAATTTAAATAGCCTATAGAGATTGTTATAATATTGTGTCATTTGAAATCAACTTCAGCTACTCAAGATAAAAAGTAGAAAATTGACTTTTTTTAAGCTGTTGAACTGATTTAACTGTTGAAATATGATTTTTTATCAAATTTTCATGGAAAAAATAAAATAATTTTCAAGGTAAAGTCAATAAATGTAAAAAACCTTCACATTTAAAGT
The DNA here is from genome assembly GCF_037893015.1 of Macrotis lagotis. Classification (NCBI taxonomy): domain Eukaryota; kingdom Metazoa; phylum Chordata; class Mammalia; order Peramelemorphia; family Peramelidae; genus Macrotis; species Macrotis lagotis. Next base: position 84,494,192 of record NC_133664.1, on the reverse strand, counting down.
GTAATTTTTTGTGTTGGACAGGTGATTTCTGTATTACTTGAGGAAGATCGTACTTTAACTGAACCCAGTTGGAATATCAGGTCTCAAGAAAATGCTCTTAAAATTAGTGAAAGCTGTGCTCAGATGAACACTAATCTACCATTCCTACAAAGTAAGACCTTATTGTTTGTTCTTCATCTAAAATTTTTAATTGATGTGATCAATCAGTGGTTAATGGTTTAGGAACTGAGAACATTGACTTTGGAGAACAGATGATTTTTAAGTAGTGCCAGAGGGGGATATTTATTGCTGGCTTCAAGTATTTGAAAGGGGGGGTCCAGCTTATCCTGGATAGCTCCAGAAGGCAAAACCTATACAAATGATGAAAGATAGATTTTTTTGCTTAAGATAAAATAAAAGATTTTTCTTTACGATCACAACCTCTATTTACCTAAAGGTAAAAATAGCAATTCATCCAAAGTCAATCATTTTTCAAGCAAAGACTAAAATCTACTTCTTAGAAAAAGTGAGAGGACACTAAATGTAGATTATCCCATAGGGAAAGTTATAGAATTATTCAACTGGAAATCATCTGAAATAATCATCTCATTTTATAGATTAGGAAACTTGAGACCAAGGTGTGAAATGCATTGCCCTTTGTTAGAGAAGTAATTTGGAGCAGACATAGGATTAGAGTCCACCTCTGACTCTTCCTCAAATACTCCTTGCACTATACCACATGATCTTTTGTGTTACCTAAGGTATCTTCCAGTCCCAATAATATTAAAAATATAACACATTGTGAAAGCACAGAACCACACACAATGACTTATCTATGTAGTTTTGAGAAATGGGCCATGTCAGAAACTTTCCTGAACTGGAACAATTGATAGCCAAATTAAGTTTCTCTTTTTGAACAATGATTTCAAGCCAAATGAAATTTTATTCATGATCAAATCTATGTGAATGTGCCATATATATATATATATATGTATATATATATATATACATATATATATGTATATATATGTTTGTTCTTTTTATACTCAGCACCTATCTTGCATATAGTAAATGACTTAATAGATATTTATTGAATTAATTTGGTTTGAATACAGTAGAAAAAACCCATAATGGTTTATTCAGCCAAATTTAAATAGCCACGATTACATCATAACCATTGAACTTTTCAGTATTTTGCTATTTTAAATTAACTTTGATTTAATTGGGATTTTTTTCAACAACTTGTTTTTATTTGAATGAAATTTTTCCTTGGTTTCTTCCCTAGATCGAAAAGTGTCCTCGTTACATGTTTCTCAGATCCAGAGACAGACTTTAGTTTCTGTTCATGAATTACCTGAAAAGCCATTCTCTGATATACTGGATAAAAGATATATTCTTTGTGTATGGGATATTTGGCAACCTTCCAGCCCTCAGAAAGTTTTAATCTGTGAATCAAAGGTACATTCAAGGGTTGATCTTTTCAGTTTGGGGATTATGTACTTATTGACCAAAAGAATGGTGTTGGAGGGTTTTGACTTAGATGTGGATTGATAATAACAAGTAGCAGAAAAAATATGGGAATAAAAAGCATTATAGAATATCTTAAAAGGGGAGGAAAGGGTAAGAAAAAGTTTGCATTTCTTTTTTGTTAGACACTAAATTGTAAAAGATGATTTCAGTGTCCCACTGTTTGTCTGCTTCATCAGTTTATTAATGGAGTAGAATGATGATTTCCCTGCTCAGAGGTTAGATTCAGGAAAACCTCCTTTGTTCTATTACTGAAAGAGGTGATTGTCTGACAGGAGTTACTATCGTCAAAGAACATTATTTGGTAGATTTAAGCTTTGATCTTGAGAACATTTTTGAAACTGACTATGATCTCATAGTGATAGATTGTATTCTCTTAGGCCACACAGATAGGTAATTATTAAGTGTCTGAGACCGGATTTGAACCCGGGTACTCCTGACTCCAGGGCCGGTGCTCTATCCACTGCGCCACCTAGCTGCCCCTATATGGCTACTCTTTAGAACTTTTGGAAATTAAAAAAAAAAATCCAGAAAACCCCCAAAAAGTGTTTCTGCTACCCTTGCAATTAAGAGGGCTGTGAATTTTCCCTTGAAGATGATTATATTGAGAATTTTTTTTGCCCTCGTCTTGCTAGAGATTTGCTTTAGAGATCCTCAGGATAAATTTAAGACATTCTTTTCAATAATCAGTCAAGAAACGTTTATTAGGCACCTATTGCTAGACACTGTAGTGGGTCTTGGAAATATCAAGAAAGGCAAAAAGCAATCCCTGCTCTCAATGGATTCGCAGACTTAATAAGGGGAGGCCATATTCAAATAGCTATGTTTAAACAACATACAGGAAAATGAGATAATCAACAGAAGGTAGGATTAAGAATTAGAGTTAAGGGGCATCAGTAAAGTTTCCTGTAAAAGGTGAGCATTTAGCAGGAATCTGAAGGAAGCCAGAGAAATTAGGGGGTGAGGGTGAGGATAGAAAGCATTCCAAGCATGGAGGATAACCATTAAAAATGTCTAGAGTTGGAGTCTTCTGCAAGGCTTATGTCTCTAATAAAGAATGCAAGGTAGAGGGGCAGCTAGGTGGCGTTAGTGGATAGAGCACCGGCCCTGGAGTCAGGAGTACCCGGGTTCAAATCCGGTCTCAGACACTTAATAATTACCTAGCTGTGTGGCCTTGGGCAAGCCACTGTACCCCATTGCCTTGCAAAAAAAAAAAAATCAAAACCTAAAAAAAACAACTTATAAAGGGGCGGCTAGGTGGCGTAGTGGATAAAGCACTGGCCTTGGAGTCAGGAGTACCTGGGTTCAAATCCGGTCTCAGACACTTAATAATTACCTAGCTGTGTGACCTTGGGCAAGCCACTTAACCCCATTTGCCTGGCCCCCCCCAAAAAAAAGAATGCAAGGTATAAGGGAGACTAGAAGAGAGGGGGTGGGGCAGATTTTGAAGTGCTTTTGTCAAGATCTGAGTTGAGAAAAAAAGGAAAATTTAAATTATTTTGCTTCTCTCACTTTTCTTCTAACCTTGAACTCCTGCCTAAGAGTGTGAAGAAGAATAATTTCTTTAGTAATTAGTTTTCAAGGATTGAAAATACATTTTTTAATACAGGAACTTCCTACAAATAAAATGGTGAAAGTAGGAAAAGTGAAATCAAGTAAGTCAATTGAGTAGGAAGAGGTTAATGCAGACATTTCTGAAACTCAACAAAAATATAAGGATTATGTTTGTTATGTAATTGTAGTCTTGGAACAGTACAGTTATTTGTTTCTTTTCTTGACTTTCTTGAAAGGTCATGTGCTGCTGTTTTAGCCCTTTTAAAGCAATTTTACTATTTGCTGGAACAATTCATGGCTCAATAGTTTTGTGGGATCTACGAGAGGACTCCAGGATACATCACTATATAAAGTTAAAAGATTGTGGTTGGACATTTAGGACAGCGACGTTTTCTACTGGTCAGTTGTATCTGTTTTCTTTTCCAGAAATTTATATATATATCTGTATGTGTATGTGTATATTTTATATATATATATATATATATATATATATATATGCAAAATATATATATGTATAAACTATCATAGTATTACTGTAGCATACATATATAATCTATACTGTGACAATAGATATTATATATAATATATATTTGTTGAATAAGTAGGTAGTCAAATCTGCTTACAAATTAGGTCTCAGAAAGTGAAGAAGGAAAGACAATGTTAGACAAGTTTTGGTTTGAAAAAGAAAAAAGAATTGTTTTAAAAAAAAGTTTTATTTCCCACCCCCCCCTCGTTCCATGTAAAGACAATTTTTATCCTTCATTTAAATTTTTTTTTGAGTTCCAAATTTTCCCCCTCCCTTTCTTGGCTTCCATCTTCCTGAGATGGTAAATAATTTTATATAGCTTAAATGTGTTCAGTCATATAAAATATATTATCATATTACTCATATAGTGAAGGAAGACACAGACCGAAAGGAAACACAGAAAGTGAAATACAAATACAGAAAGTGAAAAATACTTTACTTTGGATGGGAAAAATATTTTAACACAAGTACACAGTTGTTATAAAAGGAAAGAAAATTTATCCAGTTGAAACTATCATTAGGCTATAACAATTAAATTACAGAAAGTGAAAATACAGAAAATGAAAAATAGTGTACTTTGGTATATATTCAGATTCCATCAATTTCTTCTTTGGAGGTGGATAGCATTTTTCATAATGAGTCCTTTGTAAGTGTCTTGGATCATTGTATTTCCGGGGATAGTTATGCCAGTCATGGTAGATCATTGTGTGTTACTATCACTTTATATATTGTTCTTCAGGTTCTGCTCAGTTCACTTTCTATCAGTTCATATAAATCTGAAATCAGTTTACTTTTTTTCTGAACTCAGTTTGTTCATCATTTCTTGTAGTGCAGTAATATTCTATCACAATCATATACTAAACCTTGTTCAGCTGTTCCCCTGTTGATAGGCAAACCCTCTTTGCTACCACAAAAAGAGTTGGTAAAATATTTTTGTACAAAAATAGGTCCTTTCCCTCCTAGCCTTACACCTCTTCTCCCCCCCCCCCCCCCCCCCGGTTTTTAAAACTTTTTGGATTACAGACCAGTAGTGGTATTGCTGGGTCAAAGGCACAGTTTTAATAACCCTTTGAGCATAGTTCCAGATTGCTCACTGAAATAATTTGGATCAGTTCACTACTCCACCAGCACTGCATTAATGTCCTAATTTCCCCACATCTCCTCTGACATTCACTACTTTCCTTTTCTGTCATATTAGCCAATTTAATTGATGTGAGATGGTACCTTAGAGTTGCTTTAATTTGTATTTCTTTAATTGATAATGAGCCAGAACATGTTTTATATGACTTTAGATAGTTTTGAGTTCTTCATTTGAAAACTGCCTATTCATATCCTTTGTCCATTTATCAATATGGGAATTAAAAACTACTTCTTAGCTATTCATTTAGTTACTTGCCAGGTAACCTGTTTGAATGACTGTTTTTCAAACAGAATTTATAACTTAAAAACTAAAAAGTTAGTGAAAAAAGTTTTATTTTGATATTGTATAAATAATCCAAATTCTCTTTAATTTAATCAATTTCAAGTTTAGTCATCCTTTCCCTTGATAAAGTATGTACATTTGGGGATTTTAAGGTCCAAAAAAATGTAACTCAGTACTGTATTCTTATTACAAGTTTTGTGTTAACCAATAATTTAGCTAATTATACTTATCAAAATTATTTTAAATTATTGATAGGTCAAATAGTTACCATAAATAGGATTTCCATTAAAATATTTTAGAGACATAATTCTAGGCTTGAGGAAGTGAACCACCCATCTTAGTAATGTTTGGCACAATCATATTCCATTATGACAAAAAATGAAGACACTCCCTGTATCACTTTTGCTTTAAGTAGATGAAAACTTTTTTCTGTGTAGTCACAAGCAACATGTAAAATAGACTGGTAGGATAGAGAGCTAGGGAGAAATGAGATATGGGAAATGAATATGTGTTGATGCCATGATTGAAACATCAAGTCTCCTTTTATTTTTGTCATCTTTATAATCAGTGAAATTTTTTAAAATGAAAATTTAATTGTAATAACCTAATGATAGTTTTAATTGGATAAATTTTCTTTCCTTTTATAACAACTGTGTACTTGTGTTACAAGATTTTTCCCCAATCCAAAGTAAAGTATTATGTAATGCTGTTTTCCTTCCTCAAAAACTTGAAGTTTACAATCAAGATTAATTGCTGTGCTTAAATTTACTAGTCCTAACTTTTAACTCTATGTAGAGTGAATCTGTAGAAAATAAGAAGAGAGGGGAATACACAGCTGTATGACAAGTACCATGTGCTAGTCCCTGGACCAAGCACAAGGAGAGGGGGAAGAAGGAGAGGGAGAGGGAAGAGAGGGAGAGGGAGAGGGAGAGAGAGAAGGGGGTGGGAGGGAAGGGAGAGGGGAAGAGAGGGGAGAGGAAGAGAATGACTGAATGTATCTGGAATTCTTGACATAGACCATTGCTTTTTCTGCTCGTCCATCCATTCAGTTTTCAATGTGATTTTCCTAAAATTAAGAAAAAAATATAAAATGCTCTGATTAGTGTTCAAACCCAACCCCATCTGACTTTTCCTGTTTTATTCCATTTTACTCCCTTTCATATAGTCTTTGATGCAGTGACCTTGGCCTCTTGACTGTTCCATGAGCAAGGCCTTTTACACCTTGACCCTGGGCATCTTCTCTGGCTGTCCTCCCATGCCTGGAATTCATTCCCTCATCATCTCATCTTCTTCCTTTAAATCCCAACTAAAATTCTTTTCTACAGGAAGTTTTTCCTTCAACCCTTATTAATTCTGATACCTTCCCTTTTTTTTTCTCTTTTACCTCATTCTACCTCTCCTTTCTCTCCTCCCAGTGTATTCCTCTTTCTCACTCCTTAGTCTTCCTTAGTTTTAGAAATCATCCCATAAAATTCAACTCACACCCTTGCCTGTTGTCCATGTAGTACTCCTAATTGCCTTAATAGTGGAGAAAGTAGTTCTTAGGCATTAGAAGCATCAACTTCCCAGGTAGGAATGTAAACAGATTAACTTTATCAAATTCCTTATGATTTCTCTTTCTTGTTTACATTTTTCTGCTTAAAGGATTATACTCAGTGTTTCTGGGTAGGTGATTCTAGGTTGTATTCCTAGCTCCTTTGGCTTTTGCAAATTTTTTTTTTTTTTTAGATTTTTGCAAGGCAAACTTGAATTGTTCCTTTGTTTTGATTGCAATATTTTCTCCTTTACCTAGGAGCTCTGGTATTAATGCCTTCCATTTTTTTTTTTTTGCAAGACAATGGGGTTAAGTGACTTGCTTAAGGCACACAGCTAGGTACTTATTAAGTGTCTGAGACTGGATTTGATCTCAGGTCCTCCTGACTCTAGGGCCAGTGCTCTATCCACTGCACCACCTAGCTGCCCCTCTGTGTATTTGTTTGTTGCTTTGACATTGGAATGTGAATTCCTTGGAGGCCAGGGATATATCTCTTCACTTTTTTGTACATTCTAACACATTATTGGTGCATAATCAATATTCATTGTTGTTCAATCATTCCTAACTCTGTGTGATCCTATTTGGGGTTTTCTTGACAAAGACACTGCAGTAGTTTTCCATTTCCTTCTACAGCTCATTTTACAGATGGGGAAACTGAGGCAAACAGGGATGTGACTTGACCAGGCTCACACAGCCAGTAAAGGTCTGAGATTGGATTTGCCACCTCATTGTCTGACTATTGACTATTAAAGGAACTCTTATATAAATGTTAGACATTTTGATAGGAAATAACTAGTTAATGCTTATTAAGTTTTCTTTAGAATTTTGAAAAAGTTGCAAGATGAATCATGTGTCCTATTTTTTTCCTGAGTTGTTTATTCTACACAATTGGAGCCTCTAAAAATCCCATCTTTTTATTTCTTTGAAGTAAACTGTTTTATTCAGAATGATTGAGAAATGTTCTGTTTTGATTAATCTGATCCTTTGGCTCAAAATTTTCATATGCTTCATATGTGGATTGAGAGTTTTAAAAAAATTGAATATAATAGAATAATACTAAAATTCCAAACACATTTTATTATAATGTGTGATCTCATCTAGGTGGGTACCTCCTCTAATTAGTGTAGTTTGTAACCTCATCATATGCAAATCTTCTTGACCATATAATCATTTTTGGTTTCTAGCAAATATCTATGCTTCTACTCCCTCATTTCCTACTTATTTTTCAAGCCACTGCAGTCTGACATGTGCTATTAATATTGTACTGAAACAGTTTTCTCCAGCGTAACTCATATATCCAGCTAGTATCTCTCATTTAAGCTTCTATCTTGAACTAGCTGTGTGCTATGACATCTTCATGTAGATGTCCCACATGCATCACAAAACCGGCCCATCCAAAATAGACCTCAAAATGAACATTGGATATTGTTTTGGCTTTTTAGAAAAACCAGCATAATTAAAGAGAATCAGTTCTTAATTTTGCCATTTTTTCCCCTGAGGAATATTGTTTGATAAAAAGGGGTATTATGATTTCAGTTTAGGAATTATAGTACCTAGAATGGTGTAACTTGATACATTATCCTTGACATTACTTAAGATAATAGATACCCTCAAGATGGAACTGATTTTCTCCCTAAACCCACTTCTCTTCTCACCTTCCCTTTTTTTCTCTTGGGAGGACTATTGTTCTTGTAACCGAAGTCCACAAAGTATTCCTTGATTCTTCTGTTCTCTTCCATATCCAAACAGTTGTGCTATTTTTCTTGTTACCATTTCCCAAGTTTCTCTTACCTCTATCCTTCTTTCTAAGTACTCTGTAGTCACACTAGTTCAATTCCTCTTACATGGTTTACTTCAATAACCTTCTAATCAACCTTCCTGCTCAATCCATTTTTCTCACAGTTTATAAATTGATATTTCTTAAGCACAATCTAAACATAACATTCCTTTGCTAAAAAAATTTCATTGACTTCCTGTTGCTTTTAGTATAAATGAAAATTCCTTAATTTGTCCTTTAAAACTTTTCATAATCCAGTACCAATATCTTTTTTATCCAAACTGATTTTATATTGAATGAAGAGAACTTTATTAAGTGCTTACTGTGAATGTGCTTATACTCATACCAGTTCAATAAGGGAGACAATTGTTGCCTTCAAGGAGTTTACATTTTAACAGAAGAAGATGGCATATATATGTATATGTATATGTATATGTATATGTATATGTATATGTATATGTATATGTATATGTATATGTATATGTATATGTATATGTATATGTATATGTATATGTATATGTATATGTATATGTATATGTATTAATGTTAGCCAGAAAAGGGAATTTTTTTTTTTTAGGTTTTTGCAAGGCAATGGGGTTAAGTGACTTGCCCAAGCCACACAGCTAGGTAATTATTAAGTGTCTGAGGCCGGATTTGAACTCAGGTACTCCTGACTCCAGGGCTGGTGCTCTATCCACTGCACCACCTAGCTGCCCCATCATCACTCTGAAGTGATGATGGTTTGATATATAGGGCAGTCAATGCATATCCTCTTTCCAGAAGAAATGACACTGTTGATTTGATTGCTATGGCAGAGAAAGAGGTAGAAAGCACCAAGGGGAAGCATGAAATTAGGAGATTGCAGAGAATGTAGATATGTGGTGGCATGTAGATAGCAAGGTGGCCTAGGTGGGTGACTTGAAGAGATGTGAAAGGTGAATCATGGTTTGGGGCCAATTAGATATAGTTGGGTAAGTGGACCAAGTTGTACTAAATAATTCATCTTTCAAAGAGTGCAAGGCTCTAGGACAGGTTTTCTAAAAATGAGTGGATTAACTTTTCTAAGAAAAATGAAACATACTTTATGCCCACATGGAAAATGGAATGATGAGCAATAAAAAAAATCCTAGAATAATTAGCACTAAATCTGATAACATCATTTCTAATATGACTGATTATAAAGCTAAAACAAATCTCTTTGGAATAGGTTTTTCTTTGCAAGATGGTTAATTGGCTATTTGATATTTAACTTTGGCATGGGCATTGTCCAGTCGCAACAGCCAAGATGGGTTCAGGGAATCTCCTCTGACATCATTGCAAAAATTTGCAGGTTTTCCAGGACCTTTCACTAGTTCTGTACTATGCTGCACAAGGGTAGTGGGGACCCAGAGTGCCTCAGCTGGATCATTATGCCACAATAGGAAAAGACTGTTTTTCTCCTCAGCTGAAGTCAAGTTTTGTATTCTTGGGAGCTAACTCCAGGAGCTGAATTAACTTTTCAAAGAAGTCTGGAAGTCCAGGATTTAGAGTCATAGGTGTAGTGAGGTGAGAGCTGATTTAGATTAGGAGAAATGAGGAAGAGTTGGCAAGCAGGTGGCAACATGACCTGGTCGGAATAATTGGCTAGTTGGATGAGGTGAAGGGCATTAGCTTGCCCACTCTTGCCACATGAATGCTATTACCAACTGAATAAATTCAACATTAGTAATTTTAAGGCACTTATTAACACATGTCAAAGTACTCGAGTGTCATTATAAACATTTATTATTTTGATAAATCACTGTGGATAAGGAGATTTGGCTTTCCTGCTCTTAGCTTGTGCTTTTATCATCTATCTCTTTCTCCTAGTCTGGTTGTTTTAGATTGTTTGGATTCTTTCTAAAGGACCATTTATTGTATTTTCTTTTTTGTCCAGTATTCAACCCACCGATTACAGACTAGATTTGTCAGTTTCAGGATTTATGTAGAAATAGAACATTAAATACCTTTCTCTCAGAAGAGCTGCCATTGTGAGGACTTTTCCTTCATAGGCTTCAACTTCACTAGGAAGAAATTGGGCTCAGAATTACATTATAATGTGACCTCTATTCACTCATCTGAGATGTCTTTTTATTTTCTTTGTCCAGGGAAAAATTGTTTCTTTTTCTCTTTATGCAGTGGAATTCATATCTGGATGGGGATAATGTATTTCACTCTTTTCTGCTCATTAAATGATAACAAGTTAATTGTTATAAATGATTCCTACTGAGTTGCTTTTGTTTTGGGGGCAAAAATTGTCCATTAAAATTTTTTTTTGCTAATTTTTCCTTCCTGAGTTTTAGTGGTTATTCTTCTCTCTGTTCCTAATGGAGCTTGAAATTAATATGTCTCTGTTTACTTGATGTTTGATTATCATCATCATTAATAATTCAGCATTAATGTTGCGGTAATATTGTTTATTTCCAACTGCTGTTGGAGTCAAGTCAACACAGGAAGTTAAGTTATAAAATGGGTTTTGGTTATGTTTAAAAATGTGATTGTAAAAACAACATTGAGTACAAAAATTACATTGGGAATACAGTAATTTGGAAGAGTTTTTTCTTCTTGTTTTTAATAAACTTTTATCCTTAAATTAATGTTAAGTATCCAGATGCTTGATAATCTAATGACTATAAACTAGGAGTTTGCGATTTCACTTACACGCTTAGATTTATGCTAATAGAACCAGACTAGAGATGAGACTAAGTTCTGTAGAAATACTTTCAATATTTCTAATCAATTTATTATAATGATCAGTTACTCCATAATTCATCTCTTGTGAGTTTCAAGGGAAACCTGAATCAGTCCAAATTCATAACTAGAACAAGTTATATTTTGGTAAATCTTTAGTCCTTATATAATCCCAAAGTCTCACTGCCATTTTAAGTTTTGTTAATTAAGCTTGTGTGTCACCCTGATTTTAAAAGTACCTTAAAACTACAAGGCTTATGATCATACTGTGTTTACACTATTCAAACATACCAGTTTTTGTCTTTTTGACCATTTTTGCCTAGAATACTCATCATCTCCTCCACCCTCTCTGTACTATGCTCAGTGACTGTTATTCATCATCCTTCTAAAAGGAGATTATTTGAGTTCTTTGAACTCATTTCCTGAAACCAACAATTCCACTCTGCTTCAGGTGCCAACCAGGATGATTAATGTTTAGCTTCACCCTTATTGAAACTGCTGTACATTCAGGCTAATCACCTCTCAGATGACAATCTTCTGGCCTGCCTCTTCCAGTTGTTTCTCCTAAGCCTGTTTTGTTGCCCTTATCGTGACCTTTAAAGTTCCTTGATTTTTCCACACTGTCCCATTTCCTCAATGTTATTTTGGCTTCATTTCCTTTTCTACTCTGCTTTAACTCAATGGCCAACCGCTTCAATATTGCCATTTTCAATACTTGAATTCCTTGTTTCTTTGACCTTTTGTTCTTTTTGACATTATAACTCTGAACAGAGTAAATCTCATCCTCTTCTCAGTTTCTGAGCAGCTGAAAGCTTTTGGAGGAAATAATAAAACACTGCAGACTAGACCCACAACAAATTTATGCTGTGTAATATAAACTGGTTTTCTTGGCAGTCATATTATTTATCTCTATTGACTTCACATTCACCACAATAGCTCTTTAAAACATTTGAAATTCAAGCTCTCTTGTAAGCTTCCTGATAATTTTGTTTCTTCATCACGTTGTATCCTCTACCTACCACATTACCTTGCCTAGAGTCGGCATTTAATAAATGTTTTCAGAATTGAATGAAAAAAAGTTTCTCAAGTGCTCTTGTGTTTGATACTTTTCCAAATTCTTCACATTCTCCCAAAAGTTTACAAACATTGTTTTAAATTGGTTTGATTGATTTGAACAAAGCTGGTAAAAATAAAGATTTAGATTGGTAGAGCAAAATGTAGGAGATCATTTAAGCCAGTGGAATTAAATGAAATAATATCTTGCTAAAAGGGAATAGGTATTAGGGAAGTAGATACATGCATCACGAAATCAAGTAAGAAAGCAGAATTAAAAATCCCACTTTAGACTTGGAGCAACTCACCTAATCAGTCTTAGCCTCAGTTTCCTAGCACCTTCATAGGGTTGATATGAGATCAGTTTAGAGATTATGTAAAATTCTTTTCAAACCTTAAATGGTTTATTAATAATCGATATTCTTCACCATGTTGGGGATATAAAGACACAAACAAATAGTCTCTGGCCTCAAGAAACTTAACATTTTATGGGGGTAAATGTCTCATATATAAAAAATAAATGAAAAGTAATTTTAGGAAGAAAGGCTACATCTAGGAAAATACTTGAACTAAGATTGGAAGAACATTGGCGATTTGAAGAAGTAGAAGTGAAGAAGGAAGGTGTAGGGCACGACCCACGAAAAGGCATTAAGATAGCAAGTGGAATGTCCTGTATGAAGAATCAAGTTTGACTGGGTTGTTGATTGGGAGTAATGGGTATTAGACAGGAAAGGTAAGCTGGAACCAATTGTGAAAGGCTTTAAATTCCAAAGAAAGCTTGCATTTTATCCTAGAGGCAATAGGTAACCAACTCCTTGAGTTTTTAGAACAGCAGGATTACATATTCGGACTTGACAATTAAGAATATCATTATTTGCAGTTGTGTGGAGAATGAATTCTATATGGGGGGGTGGTGAGAGACTTGATCTGGTAAAGCAGTTAGACCTTTGTTGCAGTAGTCCAGGCAAGAGGACTTGAATTATATGATGAAAAAAATACTACTCACCTCTAGAGAGAGAACTAATGAACTTGGAGTGCATAAAGTATAATTTTCTCACTTTTTCAGTATGGTTAATATGTAAATGTTTTGAATAATTTCACATATATAATTGGTATCATTTTGCTTGCCTTTTCAAGCATGGGGAAGGGAAAGAATTTAGAAAGTTAACTTAAAAGGAAAAGAATGTACATGTATGGATTTTGAGAATAAGAAAATGAATGCTATTTTGAAAATGTTAAGTCTGAGCTGCCTATGGAACTTTCACTTGAAAGTGTATTTAACTTTTGGTGATGTGAATCTGGAGTTATCAAGAGAGACTAGGGTTGTATAAATAGACCTAGGAATCATCTGATTAGAGAAAATAATTGAACCAATGGGAATTGATGAGATACCTGAGAGAGTGGAGTTAACCCAAGATAGAGCACTGTGATATGCTCACATTTATGAGTGAAACATGGATGATTGATCCAGCAACAGAGACTAAGAAAGAACAACCAGAAAAGTCAGAAGAGAATGATTGATCCAGCAACAGAGACTAAGAAAGAACAACCAGAAAAGTCAGAAGAGAATAGTGTTATGAAAACTCAGAGAAGAGCATGTTTCTAAAAGGAGAATGGTTTGAACCACCATGGAGAGGACAGGAAAGCTAAGAACTGAGTAAAGGCCATTAGAGTTGGCAGGTGAATCAGATGGGTGGGTAGTCAAGATCAGGAAATCTTAGGGAAAAAGGTTTAGAAAAGGCCATTGCATATAGAACTGGTAAGGGAAGAATAAAAATATTGCCAGAGTTCACTGAAGGTCAGGTTGAGAAAAAAATTATTTTTGCAATGGATTCAGTAAACGTGATTGTAGGACTTACATCAGGATGGTTCAGCAGCATGAAGTAGATGTAGTGGCTAATGGTAATAACCCAAGGTTGGAGATTATACATGATTGTTAATACAACAAGGATGGGGGTGGCTAGGTGGCACAGTAGATAGAGCACTGGCCTTGGAGTGAGGAGTACCTGAGTTCAAATCCGGCCTCAGACACTTAATACTTAATAGTCACCTAGCCATGTGGCCTTGGGCAAGCCACTTAACCCCATTGCCTTGAAAAATCTAAAAAAAATATGAAAATATTGACAAGGATGAGAGGCATACTCGAGGAGCAGACAGTATAAAGTTGAGTTGGTCAGAAATATAAATATCAAACCTGGGAAAGAAAGAGTGAAGCCAGATGATCAAATGTAACCCTTGTGAGGTTTTTCTGTTTTTGTTTTTTAAGAAGATGCCTTTTACTCAAAAATATAGAACATTTTATGAATTGTGGGTCACCCTTGTGGCAGGGGTCATGCTAATCTCTATATTTTACCAATTTTAGTATATGTACTGCTGAAGCAGACACCCTTGTAAGGTTTTTAATGGTGTAAATTCTGATGTTATATACAGATTTTAGGAATAAATTATTTTCATTTTTATCCTTTAGTGTGAAGTTTCAAATATGAGTGTTCAGAAAAGGGCAATTGTTTCTGTTTTGTTTTTAAAAACAATAGATGGTGTTCTTACTGCAGTAAACCATAGCAGTCCTGTTCAAGCAATTGAACCTGTTTCAACATCTGTTTATAAAAAACAGAACTTTGTACTTTCACCTTTCTCTAATCAAGAAGGTATGTTATTTATAATTTCCAAATAAACATGTTGAACATATTTTTCTTTATAAATAATTCTGTATTATTTTCTTTATAAATAATTACTTTTTTTGGTTTTAATCAGAAATATCCGGGTTGTCATTCCACATTGCTTCACTGGATGAAAATGGAATTCTTAATTTATGGGTGAGTAAACTACATGAAAAAAATTATTTTCCTTCAGATTTAAAAATGATAAAACATATTAGATAATTAAATAAACAATTGCCTTCTCTTTATAATGAGATATGTTTTTTTAATCCCACAATTTAAAAATACAACTCTATTGTTCATGTTAAGTCTTAGTTTTTGCATTATGAATTTTGTGCAACATTCTTTAGGCATTTCCTTGGTAAATACTATTTACTCCTCTTTCTCCTCCTGCTGCTGCTACTGCTGTTGCTGCTGTGCTACTACTATTTAATATTATAACATTAAAATATTAAGGTTCTTGGGGCGGCTAGGTGGCACAGTGGATAGAGCACCGGCCCTGGAGTCAGAAGTACCTGAGTTCAAATCTCGCCTCAGACACTTAATAATTACCTATTATATATCCCATTGCCTTGCAAAAACTAAAAACAGCCCCCCCAAACCCCCATTAAGGTTCTTGAAATTGTAAAAAGTAGAATAGATGATCAAAGATCATGTGAGACAGTGATAAATAATACCAAAACAATCTCTGTCTATGAACTTTGATGTTTCTGACCTTGGAAATTATGACTACTGAGACCAGTAACAAATGCTAATGAACAAGGAGGAAGCCAAATGAATTTGATTTAGTTTTAGTTTGAAGTTTCCTTGGCATCTCAAATTGGAAATATCTATCCAAAGTTGGAAGTTCTCTGGAAATCAGGAATTGGGAATTGTTTGCATAAAAGTGATATTTGAAGTGATGGTGAACCTATAGAGGGAGAAATTGTAGAGAACAAAGAGAACAATAAATAAGAATAAGTAATAATAATAATAACTAGTGTTTATATAACTGTTAGATGTATAAAGCACTTAACTAATGTTAAGAATGTTGACTTTAATAATTTTAATTTTTCTGTGTTTTTCTCATTGTTAAATGTTAGCCAAAGCAACCTGGTGTAGTCACATTTTGCTTAGATTGTTTTATAATTATTATTAATCATTAATTTTCTAATTTTAGGTTGTGGTTGAATTACCAAAAGCGGATTTTGCAGGTTCCCAAAGTGATCTAGGTAACTACAAAATATAAAAAGAATAATTATGAACCTAAATGCTTAAAAAAATCCTCCAAGAGGAATGAAAAAGTTTTGAGTTACTTTGAAACATTGTGTTCTAGAGGAACATGCCATTCTAATATATTAGAGCTAGCTAATTAAAAAATTCATGATGTCACTATTTTTAATTACCCTAAACAAAAGTCAAGGTCATTAAATATGGTAGGTTAAATATAAGTTTTTTGAAAAAAAATTGAAAATATTAAGCAATAGTAACTTTTTCTCTCCTTGACTACAATTACTACCATGGTGAAAAGACCATTTTTTTGGAGTGGTTTGGTTAAATGTTAGCTAGAATTCTACTGAATTAATAGTTTGGTTTAAATCTTGACTATTCTAAACAAAGTAAATATGAAATCATTTAGAATCTTAACTGGGAGCATATATAGAAGGATAAACTAGAAGAATTGGAGATGGTTTGGTCCAAAGAAGAGAAGGTTTTAGTTGACTGATTATTTTCAAGTATTTGATAACCTGTTACCTGGCAAGGATGAAATAGAGCTATTCTGTTTGGTCTCAAAGTACAGAACTAGGAGTAATGCAAAGGTACAAGTTTAGAATTGAAGTGAGGAAACATTTCCTGACAATTAAAGCTCTCTAAAAGTAGAATGGACTACCCTCAGGAGATAAAAAAGCGTCCCTGTCTCCAAGCAAAGGCTAGATGACCATTTGTGTGGGATATGTAGTAGAGAGAACAAATTTTCAGTAATAGGGTGAACATCTGTTATGTTATTTTTCATAATGGATTTAATATTTATATATTTCCTTAATTTCTGAAGATAGCTCTATATTCAATCAAGTGTACTTCAGGATTGTTTCACCACTAATTTAACTTAAAGCAACATAAAATTTAGAATGAATTTTTTTGCTTTAAAAACATAAAAATGATTCTATTTTTTTTGCAGTAGATACCATTTATTTATTTTTTAAAATTTATTTTTATTAAAGATATTATTTGAGTTTTACAATTTTCCCCCAATCTTAATTCCCTACCCCCGCACAGAAAGCAATCTGTCAGTCTTTACTTTGTTTCCATGTTGTACATTGATCCAAATTGAGTGTGACGAGAGAGAAATCATATCCTTAAGGAAGAGACAAAAAGGCTAAGAGATAACAAGATCAGACAATAAGGTATCTGGGTTTTTTTCTAAATTAAAGTGAATGGTCCTTGAACTTTGTTCAAACTCCTCCTTATCTGGATACAGATGGCACTCTCCTTTGCAGACAGCCCAAAATTATTCCCGATTGTTGCACTGATGGAATGAGCAAGTCCATCAAGGTTGAACATCACCCCCATGTTGCTGTTAGGGTGTACAGTGTTTTTCTGGTTCTGTTCATCTTGCTCAATATCAGTTCATGCAAATCCCTCCAGGTTTCCCTGAAATCCCGTCCCTCCTGGTTTCTAATAGAACAATAGTGTTCTGTGACACACATATACCACAGTTTGCTAAGCCATTCCCCAATTGAAGGACATTTACTTGATTTCCAGTTCTTTGCCACCACAAACAGGGCTGCTATAAATATTTTTGTACTAGTGATGTTTTTACCTTTTTTCATCATCTCTTCAGGATATAGACCTAGTAATGGTATTGCTGGGTCAAATGCTCATTTTTGTTGCTCTTTGGATGTAGTTCCAAATTTCTCTCCAGAAAGGTTGGATGAGTTCACAGCTCCACCAACAGTGTAATAGTGTCTCAGATTTCCCACAACCCTTCTAACAATGATCATTATCCTTTCTGGTCATATTGGCCAGTCTGAGAGGTGTGAGGTGGTACCTCAGAGAAGCTTTGATTTGCATTACTCTAATAATTAATGATTAAGAGCATTTTTTAATATGGCTATGGACTGATTTGATCTCCTCATCTGTAAATTGCCTTTGCATATCCTTTGACCATTTGTCAATTGGGGAATGGCTTTTTGTTTTAAAAATATGACTCAGTTCTCTGTATATTTTAGAAATGAGTCCTTTGTCAGAATCATTAGTTGTAAAGATTGTTTCCCAATTTGCTACATTTCTTTTGATCCTGGTTACATTGGTTTTATCTGTGCAAAAGCTTTTTAATTTAATGTAATTGAAATCATCTAGTTGGTTTTTGGTGATATTCTCCAAATCTTCCTTAGTCATAAACTGCTCCCCTTTCCATAGATCTGACAGGTAAACTAGTCCTTGATCTTCTAATTTGCTTATAATATTGTTTTTTATGTCTAAGTCCTGTATGCATTTGGATCTTATCTTGGTAAAGGGTGTTAGGTGTTGGTCTAATCTAAGTTTCTTCCATACTGACTTCCAATTTTCCCAGCAGTTTTTATCAAAGAGAAGAGTTTTTTTTATTTTAATATTTATTTATTCTCTTTTTGTACAAATGCTTTTTATACATTAATAAAATATTCTTGTTTAAGAGTAAACAGAATACCCCCTCCCACCACAAAATATAGACTAGCTTGAGCAATAAAGTAAAGGGGAGAGAAAAAATATTAAAATAAAAAAAACAATGATAGTTATATTTGTAGGTATGGCCAGGTGGCTCAATGGACGGAGCCCCAGCCCAGGAGCCAGGAGCACCCGAGCCCATATCCGGCCCCATACACCCAGCTGTGTGACATGCAAGCCACCCCAACCCCACTGCCCTGCAAAAACCAAAAAAAGAAAAACAAAGACCCAAAATAAAATAAAATAGTAATAATAGTAGGGGTGTTTGGGTGGCAGACAGAGCATTGGCCCTTGAGTCAGGAGCACCTGGGTCCAAATCCCGCCTCAGACATCCAATGATCACCCTGCTATGCGGCTCCAGGCAGGCCACCCAGCCCCACTTGCCTTGCCCCCCACAAAATAATAATAATAAAAAATGTGCTTCCGTCTGTGTTCCAACACCACCAACTCTGTCGTGGGTGGATCACATTTTTTATGATAAGTCCATCACAAAAGTTACTTCCATATTTTTCCCACCATTGCCATTGCTGATCACAATACCATGTACTATATTTTCTCTGTCCTTTTACTCTGACTCTGCTGTAGGGGAGCTGAGTGGTGCACCAGACAGATCCCTGGTCCTGGGGCCAAGAAGCCCTGAGCCCCCATACCACCCCTTAGGCCCAGTATCCACCTGGCCCTATGGTCCCAGACAGGCCATCCAATCCCAGCCCCTTGCAAGAAGTAAAAAGGAAAATGTGTTATATCTGACCACTCTCCCCCCATGGTCTATCCTCTCCCCCTTTATTCATATCCCCACCCCTTCCCCCTGTCCCCCCCTTTTCTTCTTACTCCAGATGTCTATACCCCATTGAGTATATATGCTGTTTCTTCTCCTAGCCACCTCTGATGAGAGCAAAGATTCCCTCATTCCCCCCTGGCCTTCCCCTCTTCCATATCATTGCAATAGCTCATTGTAACAAAGAAAAAACTTATTATATGAGATATCTTGGCCTATTCCCCCTCTCCTTTTTCTTTCTTCCATTACATTTCCCTTTTTTTCTATTGACTCCATTTTTACATCATATTTTATCTTCAAATTCAGCTTTCTCCTGTGCTTCAACTATAAAAGCTCCCTCTACCTGCTCTATTAACTGAGAAGGTTCATATGAGGATTATCAGTGTCATTTTTCTATGCAGGAATACATGCAGTTCATCCTCATTAAGTCCCTCATATTTCCCCCCTCTCCTCCAATCTCCATGCTTCACCTGAGTCCTGTATCTGAAGATCAAACCTTCTGTTCAGCTCTGGCCATTCCAACAGGAACATTTGAAATTCCCCTGGTTCATTGAAAGTCCATCTTTTTCCCTGGAAGAGGACTTTCATTTTTGCTAGGTAGTGGATTCTTGGTTGCATTCTAAGCTCTTTTGCCTTCTGGTATATTACGAGCTTCCAATGTAGCTGCTGCTAAGTCCTGTGTGATCCTGACTGCAGCTCCATGATATTTGAACTGTGTCCTTCTGGCTGCTTGTAATATTTTCTCTTTGACTTGGGAGTTCTGGAACTTGGCTATAATATTCCTGGGGGTTGGTTTTTTGGGATCTCTTTCGGGGGGGATCAGTGGATTCTCTCCATTTCTATTTTGCCCTCTGCTTCTAGAATATCAGGACAATTTTCCTGTAGTAATTCTTTGAAAATGATGTCAAGGGGGCAGCTAGGTGGCGTAGTGGATAAAGCACCGGCCTTGGAGTCAGGAGTACCTGGGTTCAAATCCCGTCTCAGACACTTAATAATGACCTAGCTGTGTGGCCTTGGGCAAGCCACTTAACCCCATTTGCCTTGCAAAAACCTTAAAAAAAATAAAAGAAAAGAAAATGATGTCAAAGCTCTTTTCCTGATCATGACTTTTAGGTATTCCAATAATTTTTAAATTATCTTTCTAAGTCTGTTTTCCTTATCAGTTGTTTTTTCAATGAGATGTTTCATATCTTCTAATTTTTCATTTATTTTTGGTTTTGAAATAATGAATCCTGATTTCTCATAAATT
Source organism: Macrotis lagotis (assembly GCF_037893015.1). Classification (NCBI taxonomy): domain Eukaryota; kingdom Metazoa; phylum Chordata; class Mammalia; order Peramelemorphia; family Peramelidae; genus Macrotis; species Macrotis lagotis. The sequence continues at coordinate 84,473,739 of NC_133664.1, read as the reverse complement.
CATCAGTCTCCCTGAGTTCTATTCTTTGAAGGATTTGTTATCCTTAGAAAGTTTTCTTATCTCTTTTTCCATCTGGTCCATTTTGCTTTTTAAAGCATGCTTCTCCTCAATAACTTTTTGAACTGTTTTATCCATTTGACCTAAACTGGTTTTTAGCATGCTATTTTATTAATCATTTTTTTGGATTTCCTTGACTAGGCTGCTGACTTCATTTTCATGTTTTTCCTGCATCTGTTTCATTTGTTTTCCCAGTTTTTCTTCTAACTCCCTTATTTGATTTTTTTTGCCACCCCCTCATTTGATTTTCAAAGTCATTTTTAAGCTCTATCATAGCCTGAGCCCAATTTCTGTTTTTTCTTGGGAGTCTTTAAATGCAGGAGCTTGTGCTTCCTCATCTTCAGACTGAGTATTTTGATCCTTCTTGGGCTCATATGCAAAATGTTTCTCAATGGTGTTCTTTTTTTTCTGCTTGCTCATTTTCCCAGCCTAAGCCTGCTTTGGGGGTGCTTCTTGAGCTTTTGGGACACTCCCACAAGGGTCTTAGTGTATGAGGCTCTGTCCCCCCTCCTGGTCTGTGAATGACCATAGCGCCCCCCTCTGCCACGGGCCGAGGTAGGGGGGCCCTGTTGTTCTATGGGGGGGGCCTAAACTGAGATCAGGATCTGAATGTGGTCAGAGCCCCAGAGTCCTGTTCCTGGACAGAGCACAGAGCTCTGCAGTCTCTCTTCACTCCCCTCCCTCAGCTCAATGGGCTCATGCCCCGGGGGCTCCTGCTTACTGGCTCCGCCTGCTTCTGTTTCCTGGATCTGGGCTGGGGAAAGACCATGCTGCTAGCTGTGTGTCCTGAGGGCTGGGCTCCACGGGCTTGCTCTGGCAGAGGTCCCCCGCTGTTCCCCCACTTTGTGCCCAGTGCCCCCCCCCGGGGTGCAGCTCAGGAGACCCCTGCTGTTGTGAGCCACGGCCCCCAGCGCCCTGGGGCTGCCTCCAGGAGGCTGAAGTTCTTTGGCTCTGGCAGGCCACCGCTCCAGCGGGCCGCCCCTCCGGCCCTGGGGAGCAGAGCCTTTCTGCTCTTTTCCACTTTACCTTGAGTAGGAGAACTGCCTCACTGGGTCCCTCTGTTGGTTCTGTCTCTCGAAAGTTTAGTTAGAGTCCTTAGCTTATGAATTTTATGAGAGAGCACCTAAGACACCATACTTGTTGCCATCTTGGCTCTGCCCCCAAGAGAAGAGTTTTTATCCCAATAGCTGGACTCTTTAGGTTTATTTAACACCAGATTACTATAATGGTCTCCTGCTTTTGCACCTAGTCTATTCCACAGGTCCACCACTCTTATTTCTTAGCCAGTATCAAATAGTTTTGATGACTGATGCTTTATAGTATAATTTTAGATCAGGTACGGCTATGCCCCCTTCTTTTACATCTTTTTTCATTAAGTTCCTGGTAATTCTTGACTTTTTATTTCTCCATATGAATTTACTTACAATTTTTTTAACTCATTAGAGTAATTGTTTTGGAATTTTGATTGGTAGGGCACTAAACAGGTAGTTTAGTTTTGGTAGAACTGTCATTTTTATTATATTAGCTCTACCTATCCATGAGCAGTTGATATTTGCCCAGTTATTTAAATCTGATTTAATTTGTGTGAGAAGTGTTTTATAATTGTTTTCAAAAAGTTTCTGAGTCTGTCTTGGCAAATAGACTCCCAGGTATTTTATATTGTCTGAGGCTACTTTGAATGAGATTTCTCTTTCTAGCTCTTCCTGCTGTATCTTGCTAGACATATATAGAAAAGTTGAGGATTTATGATGGTTTATTTTATAACCTGCAACTCTGGTAAAATTGCTAATTGTTTCCAGTAGTTTTTTGGATCATTTCTTGGGATTCTCTAGGTAGACTATCATGTCATCTGCAAAGAGTGAGAGTTTTATCTCTTCCTTCCCAATTCTAACTCCTTCAGTTTCTTTTTCTTCTCTAATTGCTGAAGCTAACATTTCTAATATGACATTGAATAGTAGTGGTGATAATGGGCACCCTTGTTTCACCCCAAAATTCAGAATGATTTTAATAAAGCTTAAGAAATTTTGACACTTGATAAATTTTTAAGTTTAGGACTGAGCTGTATAAATAGCTTTTAGATGCTTTAGGTTGTGAAATTGCTGATCTATCATCTGAAGTATTTTGCATATAATTTGTGGTAGGAGCATAATGGTCTATAAAAGGCATGTTCCATCTCTGCCTTGATGAAGAATAGTGAATACTTTTTAATCGAATGAGCGATGTGCTTAAAAGTGGGGGAATTTCTTCATTAATATTTCCAAGTTAATATCCTGTTTTGTTCCACAATCATTTATTAAGAACTTTTGTGCAAAGTTTTAGGGAACGAATCTAGAAACTGCATTTAGTGTTCTATTTTTAATCTAGAGCTAGTGTCCTATGTTGCCCAAGAAAGGTTTTATTCAAGAGCTCTCTGAAGGAATATTAAAAATCATTACTCATCTTTTTGTTACATATCAGCAAAGAATATGACAGAGTATATACTTATATATGACTATATATATATATATATATATATATATATATATAATTTCAACAGAGGTTAATAGTAGCCCAGAAAACCACATTAAATCCATTTATTAGATTTGAATTTAATAATTGTTATTTAGCCTGGCATAAGTATGATTCTGTGAATCCATTTTAATTATATTTATTCACACTTTGGCATTATTTCCTAACATAAGACATTTATGTAATCATAAGTGATTTTTTTAAAAAAAAAGTTCTTTTGTTATCACCTCTACAAGGAGAATAACCTGTTTTTGATCTTTCTGTTTTCAGGTTTAATACCAGGTGGGAAGATAAAGTTGGTACACAGTTCAGCAATCCAGTTGAATAATAGGTAAACTATCTCATGTTTAATATGCTAAAAATTATATTTTTATCTCATTAGGCATATTACCCTCACTTAAAAGCAAGATAGAAATGAGATTTTGTATTTAGAAATGAACGCATGATGAACTTTGGTAACCTGTATATGCTTTGTGCTTTGAAATGGTTCATTGACAAGAAGCTTATATGCGGGGTGGCTAGGTGGTGCAGTGGATAGAACACCGGCCTTGGAGTCAGAAGTACCTGAGTTCAAATCCAGCCTCAGACATTTAATAATTACCTAGCTTTGTGGCCTTGGGCAAGCCACTTTTCCCCATTGCTTTGCAAAAAAACCTTAAAAAAAAAAAAAAGAAGCATAAATGCCCAGGGAAATTTCTAAATAATTGATGATTTTGTTCTAAGGTCAGATTCCTTATGTGTCATGGAATCCTCTTCCTATCAATATTGCAACATGTCTATAATTTAGTAGATGAGTTTTAGAAAATTATCTGATGATTAGAAAGACTACTTGATTTGCCTATGGTGACAAAATGTCAGAAGAAAGATTTGAATCCAAGTCTTTCTAACTTGTTATCCAGAATTCCACCATGCTATATGATCTATATATATTCTTTGGATAATATATGACAATTCAGTTTCTGAAAGCAGAATGTAATATTTACATAAAACTTTTGTTTGTTTGGGAACCTATCCAGAAATTAAAAAGTCCTCTTATATGTATAGATACTTCTTACCATTTTCAAGTAATTGAAAATTTGAGCTAAAGTCAACTTCATGTTGATTGTGGCTATTTTATTTTATTATGTCTTCTAAAAGTATCACTTAGCTGTGTGAAAATAAGAATTAATTTGGATATCTTTATTGTGCTGATCTCCCCCCTCCTGAAATTAGTTCTTTTGATAACTAAAATCAAAATCTCATAATTTTGAGGACTCAATATTATTTGTGATAACAGGCATGCTTATTTTACCATGTATCTTATTACCCCTATAGTTTATCCTCCTTTCACGGAATTCTTGCTCTTGGTTTTAAATAGATACTATTTTTTTTTTATTTTTGAGTAAGCTCTACTTCTAAATTTTCTAAATGTTTAAAATTTTTGGTTTACTTATTGTATATTATTACAATAATCTTGTTGTGAGAGTAAACATAAGCCTCCTCTTCCCCAAAAAGATAGAGAAACTTCAGGAATAGTGAGGGAGAGGAAAAAAGTGTACTTCGGTCTGTGTTTAGATTCCAATGATTCTGTCCCTGGGATGAGTTGCCTTCTTTATCGTAAGTCCAGCAGAGAAATTGTTTCACTATTTTTCCCATAGCTGTTATCACTAGCTGTATTTCCCTCTACTCTATTGCTCCCCACTCTCATCTATTCTCATCATTCTCTCTCTCTCTCTCTCTCTCTCTCTCTCTCTCTCTCTCTCTCTTCTTTTGTCCTATCTCTGTTCAAAAGTGTGTTGTATGGGTGGCTAGGTGGTGCAGTGTATAGAGCACTGACCTTGGAGTCAGGAGTACCTGGATTCAAATCAGACACTTAACAATTACCTAGCTGTGTGGCCTTGGGCAAACCACTTAACCCCATTGCCTTGAAAAATCTTTAAAAAAAAAAAAGGGTCAGCTAGGTGGTGCAGTGGATAAAGCACCAGCCCTGGAGTCAGGAGTGCCTGGGTTCAAATCCAGTCTCAGACACTTAATAATTACCTAGCTGCGTGGCCTTGGGCAAGCCACTTAACCCCATTTGCCTTGCAAAAACCTAAAAAAAAAAAGTGTGTTGTAACTGAGTACTGATGATCTTCCCTCTCTTCTATCACCTACTCCCTCCTTTCCTACACCCTTATCCCATTCCTTTCCTTTCATTTTTCTCTAGGGTAAGATAGATTTCTATAACATATTAAGTGTATATGTTATTTCCTCTCTGAGCCAGTCAGGAATACAAGCAGTTTAACATTATTAAGTTCCTCATAGTTAGTCCTTCTCGTCCATCCCTTCTGTGGTTTACGTGAGTCCTGTACTTGGAGATCAAACTTTCTGTTCATCTCTGACTGTTTCAATAGGAAAGTTTGAAAATCCTTTGTTTCATTGAAAGTCCATCTTTTCCCCTGAAAGAAGATGTTCAGTTTTGCTGGATAGTTGATTCTCGGTTGTAAATCAATATCTTTTGCCTTGCGGAATATCATATTCCAAGCTCTGTGAGCCCTTAATGTAGATGCTGCCAGATCCTGTATAATCCTGACTATAGAGTCATGGTAGTTTAATTGTTTGTTTCTGGCAACTTTTAGTATTTTCTGTTTGACTTGGGAGTTTTGGAGTTTGGTTATAATAGTCCTGGAAGTTTTTCTTTTGGGATATCTTTCAGGAGGTGATTGGTGAATTCCCTCAATTTCTAGGGAGCTCAGGGCATTTTTTGCTGTATTATTTCTTGAAAAATGAAGTCTAGCTTTTCCTGGTCATGATTTTCAGGTAGCCCAATAATTTTAAAATTATCTCTTCTGGATCTGTTTTTTAGGTCAGTTTTTCCAATGAGATATTTCACATTTTCTTCTAAATTTTATTGTTTTATTACTTCCTGATTTCTCACAGTCATCAGCTTCCTTTAGTTCCATTCTACATTTGAAGGAATTATTTCCTTTAGAGAGTTTTTTAATCTCCTTTTCCAGCTGACCAATTCTGCTTTTTAAGGCATTCTTTTCTTCATTTGCCTTTTGTGATACTTTTCCCATTTGGCCTAAACTGATTTTTAATGTTACTTTCTGCAGTATTTTTCTTTTGTATTTCTTTCACCAAGTTGCTGACTTGGTTTTCTTGATTTATGTGCATTGCTCTCAATTCTCCTCCCAATTTTTCCTCAACTTCCCTTAATTGTTTTTCTTTTAGTTTTTTTTTTCTTGCAAGGCAATGGAGTTAAGTGGCTTGCCCAAGGCTACACAGATAATTATTAAGTGTCTGAGGCTGGATTTGAACTCAGGGCTGACTCCAGGGCTGGTACTCTATCCACTGTGCCACCTAGCTGCCCCCCTTAATTGCTTTCAAAGTCTTTTTTGAGCTCATCCATTGCCTGAACCTATTTTCTGTTTATCTTGGAGGCTTTAGATACAGAAGCTTTGATTTTTGTCATCATCTGAGTATGTATTTTGATCCTTCATGGGATCCAAGTTGTTTTCTCTGGTCAAATTCTTCTTTTTCTGTTGTTTGATAATTTCCTCAGCCTATGACTGATTTACCGCACTTCCAGGTTTGGGGGAGTACAATACACAGGGATCTTAAACTCCAGGGTCTTATGAGTGGTCCTGACTGCTCTCTTGCCTGTGCTTTGATATGTGGATGACCACAGGCCCTCCACTATACCCTGGAGCTGTGAGGAGAATTCCTGCTCCTCTATGATAGTATGGGGGGCCAGACTGCGACCTGGTTCTGAGTGTGGGCAAACAGCTGAGTCCTGCTCTAGGGAGAGCAGAGAGAGACCTCTTCAGACTCTCCCAACCCCCTTATCATCTATGGGCAGAGAGCTCTGAAAGTGCTGGGTGGCTCTGCCAACTCCTACTGCCGGTTCTCACTGCAGGAGTGCTCTTCTGGTGCGTCACGGGTGATCCCTGGGCCACCCCCTCTGCCACGGACCCAGGGACCCCATGGGCTTTTCCTGGAAGATTGGAGGGGTTTACTCTGGCCCGGGTGTGCTGTGCTGTGGCTTCAGCTGCACCACAGCTCTCTCCAGCCCCTGGTCCTGGTGAACTTTAAAGTTGTCTTGGACTGGGAAATTGTATCATTCAGTCTTTCTGTGAGTTCTGTCCCTCTGAATTTTGGCTAGAGTCATAATGGATTTTGGAGTTTTTTTGAGAATGCATTTCTAGGAATTCCTGTCTTCGTGCTGCCATCTTGGCTCCCAATTTTTTAATTTTTTTTTAACAGGAATGGGTATTGCATTTTGTCAAAAATTTTTCTTCCATCTATTGAAATAATGATTTGATTTTTGTTGTTTTTGTTATTAATATACTGAGTTATGTTTTTATTATTGTCAATATTAAATCAGTCCTAAATTTCTGTTATAAATCAACCTGACCCACAATATTGATCCTTGTAACATATTACTATAATGTCCTCGTTTTTTTTTTTTTTTAGGTTTTTTGCAAGGCAAACAGGGTTAAGTAATGTCCTTGTTAATATTTTATTTAAAATTTTTTAAGTCAATATTCATTAGATTAACTTCAGTTTTCTTTGTTTTTATTTCTCCCACATTTGTGTCATAGAAGGAATTTCATCAGATTATTTGTTTGCCTGTTTTTCAAAGCAGTTTATATACTATTGGAATTAAAAATGTTTGGTAGACTATACTTGTGAATCCATCTAGTCCTGGTTTGTCCAGAGAAATAACTGAATGCAGACTGAAACACAATATTTTTTTAAACTTTATTTTTTTTTGGGGGGGAGGAATCTGGGTTTTCTTTTGTAACATGGGTAATAATTGCATGCCTGCACAAGAGAGGGAGGAGAGCATGGGAAAAATCTGGAACTCAATATTTTTTTTATTTTTTTTAAGTGAAAGATTTTATTTATTTTGAATTTTACAATTTTCCCTTTAATCTTGCTCCCCCCCACAGAAGACAGTCTATTAGTCTATATATTGTTTCTATGCTATACATTGATCTGAATTGAATGTCTTAAGAAAAAAATCCTATCCTTAAGAAGAAAAAAATAAAATATAAGAGATAGCAAGATTACATAATATATATATATATATATATATATATATAAATTAAAGATAATAGTCTTTGGTCTTTGTTCAAATTACACAATTCTTTCTCTGGATACAGATAGTATTATCCATCACAGATAACCCAAAATTATGCCTGATTGTTGCACTGTTGGAATGAGCAAGTCCATTAAGGTTGATCATCACCCCCATGTTGTTGTTTGGATGTACAGTGTTTTTCTGGTTCTGCTCATCTTGTTCAGCATCAGTTCATACAAATCCTTCTAGGCTTCCTTGAATTCCCATCCCTCCTTCTTTCTAATAGCACAATAGTGTTCCATGACGTACATATACCACAGTTTGTTAAGCCATTCCCCAGTTGGACATTCACTTGATTTCCAATTTTTTGCCACCACAAACAGGACTGCTATGTACCAGTGATGTTTTTACCCTTTTTCATGATCTCTTCAGGGTATAGATCCAGTAGTGGTATTGCTGGATCAAATGGTATGCACATTTTTGTTGCCTTTTGGGTGTAATTCCAAATTGTTTTCCAGAAAGGTTGGATATGGAATTCAATATTTTAAAAAAATAAATCTTTAAAATTATTTTTACATATAATTGGAAAAATACAAAAATATTAAAAAAGAAATGAGAAGATGTGAAACAGCTGCTCTGGAGAATGGGATGGCAAATTGATTAAGGAGTAGTAGGATGATTTCCTTGATATGTTGATATGTAAAAGGTCATTATCATATACTCTTACTTGAATCTGAATTGTTTTAACTCTTTCCCCAAGGTTATATCCAAATAGCAAATTGTTAGATTAATTTCCATAATGGAAAATAAGTAATGTATTCTAACCATTAATTAAATGCTTATGCCAAATATTTTATGCAGTGTTAATGCTATTTTGCATATCCTTGAGGTTTTCAAAGACTGACTCTATTCACATTGCTTTTCTATTGTATTTTCTTAGTTTTCCTCCTAAAATGAACATAAGATGGAAGCCTATGCAGACACTGATTATTAAGTTTTTGCCTTCAGATCCTAATCACTTCATTATTGGTACAGATATGGTAAGAAATGTTCAGGATTTCCTTCTATAACTCAGTCCTGTCATTTCCCAGGATTTTTTCAAAATGTCTTTAAAAATTATTCCATGTTTTCAGTGTTGAGACAGTAAATTATTTTCCCTCATAAACTTAAGGTGCTCACTATAGCCAGAATAGACCATGGCTGGATATATAGGTCTAGAATTCATTTTGGGGGAGAGGTGCCATTGCCACTAGCCTCTTTTAGGCCCTCATCACCTCTTGCCTGTACTATTGCAAGAGCCTTCTAAGTATTCTCTTTGATTCAAGCCTCTTCCTCTACAACTGTCAGAGTTATTTTCTACAAGTACAGGTCTGTCTATAGTACCCCATAAACTCCAATGAACTCTTTTTACTACTCCTCTCTGAAGATCATTTAAAGGTCTTCAAATCCTGCCCTCAGTCTACCTTCCTAGCCTTGTTACACCTATCTCTTTTCTAACCTCTCAACCTCCAGAAAGGCTGGATGAGTTCACAGCTACAGCAACAATGCATTAGTGTCCCAGATTTCCCATATTCCTTTCAACATTGATCATTGTCCTGTCTGGTCACCCTATCTGTCACCTCTGCATTGACTATCCCCTGAGCTTGAAATGCATTCTCACCTTATGTCTGCTTCTCAGAATTTCTTTTGTATTTGAAGACTCCCCTTAAATCACATTTTCTGCAGGAGGCCTTTCCTATACTCCCCTCATCTCTTAAATGGCCCCCTTCCCCCAGCAAATTTACATGATATCTATGGGCTTCATATGTACTTATATTTGTGCATGTCTTCCCTGTAAAAATGTAAACAACTTCAGGTTGAGAATTATTTACCTTTTTTTTAATCACCTGTGCTTATAACAGTACCTGATGTGTCATAGGTTCTAATAAATACTTTTTGATTGAATGATTCTAATATATTTAATCAAATACTTCTAGCTACTCTAGGTATTCATCATCAATTTCTTTATATTAATAGGGTGTTATAAGTCATGGTGCAAGATATGAATCGAAAGTGTCTCCAAAATTGTTTAAACCGCAGCAACGTGGAGAAAGGCCAGTAAGAGTTACTGTGATTGACTTTTCACCATTTGGAGAGCCAATGTTTTTGGTATGAAAGTTTCTTTTTTAATGTACTATTCCTACTTGAATTTATATTCTATTTGGGGAAAGATTTAGCTGTAAAAATAATGTTCAAGAAAACATTATGCCTATTCTTTATACAAAGAAGATGTCTAGCTTAGATTTTGGGAGAGAACAGTAGAACTTTTTTATTTTGTTTTTATTTAATAACTTCTAAGTTAAAAAAGCTGAAAATCCTATTTAGGAGAAAGCCTTAAATTCTTAATTAATTAATTTTGAATTTTACAATTTTTCCCCTAATTTCGCTTCTCTCTCCCTACCCTTCACAGAAGACAGTCTGTTAGTCTTTACATTGTTTCCATGCTATGCATTGATCTAAGTTGAATGTAATAAGAGAGAAATCATCCTTGAGGAAGAAAAATAAAATATAAGAGGACAAAATTATATAATAAGATAATTTTTTTTTAAAAAAATTAGAGGTAATAGTCTTTGGTCTTTAGTCGAACTCCACAATTTTTTCCTCTGGATACAGATGGTATTCTCCATTGCAGGCAGCCCAAAATTGTGCCTGATTGTTGCACTGATGGAATGAACAAGTACATCAGGGTTCATCATCACCCCCTTGTTGTTGTTTTGGTGTACAATGTTCTTCTGGTTCTGCTTATCTTGCTCAGCATCAGTTCATGCAAATCCCTCCAGGCTTCTCTGAATTCCCATCCTTCTTGGTTTCTAATAGAACAATAGTGTTCCATCATATACATATACCACAGTTTATTAAACCATTTCCCAATTGCTGGGCATTCACTTAATTTCCATTTTTTTTGCCACCACAAATAGGGCTGCTGAGAATATTTTTGTACAAGTGATGTTTTTACCCTTTTTCATGATCTCTTCAGGGTATAGATCCAGTAGTGGTATTGCTGGATCAAAGGGTATGCACATTTTTATTGCCCTTTGAACATAATTCCAAACTGCTCTCCAGAAAGGTTGGATGAGTTCACAGCTCCACCAACAATGTATAAGCATCTCAGATTTCCCACATCCCTTCCAACATTGATCTTTGTCCTTTCTGGTCATATTGGCCAGTCTGAGAGAAAGCCTTAAATTCTTGAAGGCTATGGTAGATCAGGGTCAGCTTGGGCAGGCTTTATCAAGCTACTGAGGGACTAGAGTATACTGGATGATTGTAGGTCATAGGAGTACCAGCCAAAGGGCCCTGTCTTCTTCAGAAGGCTGGTTGCCAGATAACTTAATTCTTTTTGGTTCACAAAAATCACCTCCCAGGGGCAGCTAGGTGGCCCAGTGGATAGAGCACTGGCCTTGAAGTCAGGAGGACCTGAGTTCAAATCCAGCCTCAGACATTTAATAATTGCCTGGCTGTGTGACCTTGGGCAAGTCACTTAACCCCATTGCCTTAAATTAAAAAATAAAATAAAAATAACTTCCCAAGGCTTGGAGTCATGGGGAATTACACTGGCAGATGAAATCATAGATTCTTGGTCATTTTGAAGTATAGCTGTACCAGGTTATGTTATGTAAAATTTGCCCTTGATTATCTTTTGCAAAATAGTAAAATTATCTTTTGATTTTCCCCTCTTCCTTTAGCTTTTCAGTACTTGTAATGTCTTAATTTAGTTTATAGCTTAAAATAGCTTATTGAATTGAAATGAATAGCAAGTCATGTTGCCCCTGCCAATTTTAATCCTTTTCTCCGATTTTGCTGCTTGTTTTCAAGAAGGGTGTACTAAGGTATATACAGATTGGGTGACTAGGAGCTTTCTCAATCTTAGTATAAACCACATAATTCAAATAGTGTTTTTGTATATTTGTAATATTTTTCCCTTGGAGATAAAAAAAATAAATACCTTATTAAATAAAGTCTTTCTTGCTTAATACTTCTTTATGTGTGCCCCTCAAAATTTGCAACTTATAGTTAATAGAATTACAGAGATCATGTGGCCAAGGAGAATAATCAAAAAAGTAATCTTAATGATGATTTTCTAATGCTCCTGTTCCTGTTTATTAAGAATATGAATTAATAATAATTTAATATAAATTATATATAAAATAATAATGATATAATAATATAAAATTGTTATTTTTTTCAGTTAAATTCAGATTTTATTATTGTTATTACTACTAGGGAAGAAAAACCTAGAATCAGTTAGAAAAATTAGTGTCAATTATTTTTCTCTTGCTTGAAGAAGTCCCCCCATTTCTTTCATACTTATCTATCAGTGTATGTGGCATGTTATCTATTCTTCAGAGGTTTTAAATTTTAAAAAGTTATTCCAAAAACCACTACAGGGGTGTCTAGGTGGTGCAGTGGATAAAGCATTGGCCCTGGAGTCAGGAGTACCTGGGTTCAAATCTGGTCTCAGACACTTAATAATTACCTAGCTGTGTGGCCTTGGGCAAGCCACTTAACCCCATTTGCCTCACAAAAAAACTTAAAAAAACCCCCACTACAAAACCAATAAAAATTTTTTTTTGAGATATGAGAACTCTAGTGATGTTAAAAGTTTTTATTTAACCCTAGTTGTTGATAAATGTTATACAGTTAGAACAATTGTTGAATTTCTAAATTTTTTCAATATTCAGTAGCTAAGCTTTTCTAAAGTTTTGCTTCTTCTGTTCTGGTGTTAGTAATGTGTGTAGATTTGGTTATAGCCATTATATATATTTTCTGTTGGGAAATGTCTTTTTGAAAATAAAGAGTGAAATCAATTATACATTTTTTTTCTAGGGGCATTTAATTAATGTTATATTGCCCAAAAGGAGTCAGAACTCCTTAGATTAGGCTATCATTTTGGAAGTGGGGGAATTGATAAGTTAGTGAATTTTGCTTCTGTGAACATTTTTCACTTAGCTTGTATAAGCATCAAATGGGTAAATGTGTGATGTGATATAAAAATAGTTTTCTATTCTTTTATATGCAAGAGCAACCTTGGTAGCCTATATGTTCATAGTTGATATTTTAATTTTATTAACAGTTTTTATTTTAACAGTGCTTCTCATTAGTATCACCTTTACTAGTTGTCTACTTTTGGTTTACCTAATTATTCACTTTTTTTCTTTCTGTATTACAGGCTGGCTGTTCAGATGGAAGTATTAGATTACATCAGCTAACTTCTGAATATCCAATTTGTCAATGGAATAACAGCACCAATGGCCAGGCAATTGTCTCTGTAAAGTGGACACAGACAAGACCTGCTGTGTTTTTGGTTCAGGATGACATATCTACCATTTACATTTGGGATCTATTGGAAAATGATCTGGGACCTGTAGTCAAACAACTCATCTCCCCAGATAAGTAAGTCAGATAAAATTTATAATGGATTGTCAGAAGCATTTCATTGTATAAGTTCTTTGATCATCAATCTGTGATGCTATGATTTTTCCTTCTCTTTATCAATTGATATATGAAACCACTAGGCCACATCATAACTTTCTTCCACCTCTTTAAAGAAATTATTGTTTATATTTAGTTAAAAATCAAATTATTTGGGATATTGGACTCATACTTAATACCCAGGAATTGAAGTAAATACATCTGAGAGCAAAATCAGTTTAATTTTGAATTTTAGTTTTTGAGGAATTTATAAATATACAGTGTTCCCTTGTTATTTAGTGGGCATACGATTTAGAGGTCGGAACACACCGAACTTCTCTGAGTTAGGGTGTACTATGTTATATATAAGCATTTTTACAGTTTTCTAGTATCTGTGGTTCATTTGTATGTCATGATTTTTGATGTTTTAAGTGCTGTTATTAACCTCAGTCTAGTCTTATGATTCTTTTACTTTTAAGCTTTCTATAGAATTATAAAACTGACGACTGTTTTAAAATGATGCTTTTTTTTGCCACTTCTGTAAGGAGGTCAATAATAGGGTGAAAGACTCTTAGAGGCCATCTAGTTGAACACCCTCCTTTTACAGAAAAAGAACTGAGGCCCAGGGATCTTAACCAGCTTCTCCAAGGTAGTAATGGCAGAGTTTGGTTTCAGACCCACATCATCTGACTTCAGATTCGGCAACCTTTTCAGAGCATCATTATTTGTCAAGTATGCTAACTTGAAAGGCAGATTTCTTACATTTATTAGCTATAATCAAAGCAATTCACAAATCATTTTTATATTGTGACTACTAAAATAATTAATTGTAGCAGAGAAATATGAAGACATAGGGAAACTTCTAAAATATGATTTTCAGGAGAGAGGAGGAAGATGAGTTGTAACGTTACTTAAATTGGTAATTATACAGACCCTCCACATATTTCTGTTTGTTCTATTTGCATCAGACCTTTGGCAGGAGATTAACAATTACCCCTCAAAGACAGTTGATCGACTTAGCCTGTTTGAAGAAAATATAGGAAGACTGTTGTAAAGTGAATAAAGCCTTCCTAAAGGACCTCTAGGGAGGTGAGCTAGCCGGTATCCCAAAGGGTTTCATGTGCATTGGCAATAAGCAATTAACAAAAGCACCAGAAAACTGGGGGAGGTCTCACTTCTAGTAAGTATGAAGCATCTGCTATGTATTCAAAAATAGTACATTAGTCTTCCTTATAGAGAAGAAGGGAGAATAAATGGTTCCCTTATAGGATGTGCTTACTTCAATTCCTAGGTATTAAGTATGATTCTAATATACAAATAACCTGGAATTTAACCAAATATGAACAATTATCTTTTAAAGAGGTGGAAGAAAGTTGTAGAGTGTGATATGAAATGAAGAAAAGGATTCAAGGTAAAGACAAAAAATATGAAGAAGCCAATGAGAATTCTGACTTGGATCAGACTGATGGGTAGAAAAATTGGACAAAGTGAAGGCAAAAAAAGATCCCTAAACAACTGGATTGATGATCTATTTATATAAGACTTTTTCTATCAGTGCTAATGTATCCAGGAAATTGATTTGATGCACAAATGGTGATAGCTATTATCAGGTTTTGTGACTATTGTTTGTCCTTCAATTCTTGAAGAAGCCAACAAGCATGTGAATTGGATTGGGGGGGGGGGGCTATGCTGAATCACCAGCTTCACTTTCTCGACTCTGGAGCCATCTGGGACCAGTGACCAGATGTGGATCAGGATGACTGGAAATGGCCCTAGATGCAGTGGGAGACTTTGAACTTTTTGAGCTTAGGTTTTTAACAGGTCTTGGTTTGACTAAGACAATGCCCATTTGAATTAAGGGTAGGTAAGAAAGATGCGGCAAAGAGTTCACACAAAAAAAAATCAAACCAGGGTATCTATATAAGATGGGACAGATGGCTTCCAAGACTTATCAATCCTTATGACTTTTACCATCTGTGGTGGTAAGTCTCATGGGGACAAATGATAGTTTCAGAAGGGACCTAAAACACATTGTTACAGATTTTGAAGTATTGAGTGAGAAAATAGAGGGAGAGATGTAGTGGTGTTTTAATCATTTCCAATTAAATGCAAGAACTTCCCCCCTTTCCCTCTCTGCCATCTCCAGTATGCTATAAATGGAAAAGAATAAATTCTTTGTGTTCTCTACCTATTTATATTTGCCAACTTCATAAACTTAATCGGTGACTGAATGACATACTGCTAAAAATAGCAGACTTGATTTTTAATTTGTAAAGGAAATAAGAAACAAAGGGAAAATGTCTAAAAGCTTCTAAAAATATTAAATAATACCAGAAGGAGATTTGAAAAGTTGAAAACAATATTTGTTATGGTACTTCTAAATTATGGGAAAAACTTAAATCTAGAGCATAGTACACAGAGACATGTGAATATATATTTGCTCAATTTACAAATTTTGTAAAGTTTAATTGAAAGTAAATTATTTGGAAATCAGACTGTATTTTCCTATATAAACAATAAAACAGATAGTGGTAAGTACTGTTTAATATATTTAGATTACATTGTAAGGTTCTATTTTTTTCTATCAGAAAACATGTTCTGAATTCCAACTGTAGAAGCCTGTTTTTTCTTCACTTCCTTTCCCCTATCTTAATGTTTTTAGAAAGAAAAATCCTCCACCACTTAGTACCCTGCAAAACAGAGGGGATTCCAGTATCTTTGCCACCCCAGTCCCTGATCCATCATTTGGAGAAGTGAAGTCTTCACCCTTCTCTTAAGTCCCCAGTGTGAACAGGGATTCCATTCTAGTGCCATAGTACTTTTCAATTTTTGTATTGCTTGATTATGACTTCTGGATTTCTGTACAAACTAAAGACCAAGCAGTAAAAACTGGTCATGTACTTTTTTGCAGTCTTTCATTCAGGCATAGAATAAATTTATGAAGTTAAGAGATAAAAATTAGCAAAAACAAATTTTGTTTGTAGATTTTTCTTATAAAAATTCTTTAGCAGTGGACAAACAAGTCTAAAAACTGTTGATGTTCTCTTGGTTATGTTTTTGGTAATTGTGACTGGTCTTTATTAACTAATAATTTTTTCCAATTTTTTATATTTTTCTTCTCTGGGAAGATTAGTATTTATTAATGAGTATTTAATTATATAAAGAGGATTGTATAGAATATTCAGGATGGCTGTTGTTCAGTTTCAAAGACAACAGAACAAGAGGAATACAGCTTAAATTGAAAAGGAAATTTAGTTTAGCCATAAGGAAGAACTCATAGTCTTTGGGATGTTTGATAATGGAATCAGTTAACATCGGTAGCTGGAGCATATCTCTTTTGTAACCTTTAAAAACAGAGTAAATGTAGTATAGTTGACTTTAGAGAGATTGGAAATATGGTCTCTAGAGAACCCTTCCATCTCAAATAGCATATGATTGCTAAAATAATACTTTTGCTATGATACTATATTATAACTTTTTATATGGTTTATACCTTGTGAATTATGAGTTTCATATTAATAGTATTAATATTCATTTAAAATATTATTTTAATTTTCTACATGTTGATTCATAAATTGAGTATTTTTATCATTCCTACTACATAGCAATCTTAGTTTCTCAACCCTTCTGCGATGAAAATTCAGTGTTAGCCATTACTAATGCTAATTACTAATCATTACTAATGATTCCATACTTAATTGATTAATTTTTACTATATCGATAATTGAAAAACAGGTCACTGTAGTGTAACTGCTTTACATAGTTGCTAGAAATGGTTGCCTGGAACTGGTTTTTACCGGGTTGTTGTTGTTTGTCCTTTGTCCTCCAAGAGGACCTTGATATCAGGGAAGTGATGCCATGGCATGCAAATTAATTTTATTTAAGTGAGAGAGGACTTTGCATAGTCACTAGGTTCAATTTCTTATGCGGAACTAACTATATCCTGTGGCAAGATATAAGTTTGAACAACTGATCAGGAGATGACCCTGGATGCAGTGGGAGACCTTGACCTTTTTAAGCTAAGCTATTTAGCAGGTCTCAGTTTGACTGAGGCAACACCTATTCAGTGATTTATGCTAAGTAAGAAATGAGGCAAAAATGGCTTTTTTCCCCCCAATTTAAAAAAATTTCTATCATGGAAGAAAATTCTTAGGATTTCTGGTCAAAACAAACTATTGCTATTTACCTAAGCCAATCAGAGTCCAAACAGTGACCAAATGGGAATCTATTTTTGTTTAATCAAAATCAGCTAGAGTGATCCTACTACTCATAAAAGTTGTTTGTCCTTTGTTTTTGAAGAGTACCATGACATCAGGGATATGATCCCATGTTAGGCAAGTAAATTGAATTTAAGTGATGAAGAGGGAAGTGTACAAAATTACCAGCCTCACTTTCTTCTCCAAAACCATCTGAGTCCAGTGGCCAGATAATGGATTGGAGGTAGCCCTGGATGTGAAGCAATCAGAGTTAAGTGACTTTCCTCAAGTCACACATCTACTAAGTGTCTGAAGTGGGATTTGGACTCATGTCCTCCTGACTCCAAGACTAGTGATCGAACTACTGCAAAGATATTAATAGTTGAAGCTGCCTCACTACTGTCAGTTGAATTAGAGTCATTGGGCCCTGATAGGTTCAACTCGAATGTCAGAGGTATTTGTTTCTGTTCTAATCAGAAATCCTAACAGTCTTTTCTCCCAGAGTGATTTTTTTTTTTTTGGAATATGCAGAAGAGACCAAAGTCTGAGGATAACATTAATCTAGATTTTAATTCCTCCTTCAGGACAGAGACTCAGTCTATCCTACTCTTTTCAATTCAGCTAGCATTTGTTAGGAAGTCAGAGAATTGCCCTCAGACACTCACATATTGTAGATTTCTTTGGTGATATATTCATACATAAGAAAACATTACTGCTTGTAGAAATTTTGCTTTGCTTGAAAGGAAAGTAAGACACTTAACTGCATTGTCTTACAGTGAGTCTAAGGCAACTTTGTGAGCAGTAGGGAATCTTTTTTCTGCCTAGGGTCATTTGTATATTTATAACATTCATAGGCTATATTTGAAAAAAAATTTAGTTAATTCACCCCTAAAAAGCTCTTATAGTTATTGAATTTCAAGGTTTCCCCCCTCCCATAATAAGTCAATCAGCAGGTTTTCCAAATAGTATTGGAACATTTTCAAGAACAAGCCTATTTAATCTACTTAAATGAAGTAAAATCTTAACTTTGCAATATTCTTTCATCAAAAAAAATTTGCTGCTATTGCTGTTCGGTTGAAATTGAGGAAAACATTCTTTTTTGAGAAAAAGCCTTTTCAGAGTAGAATAATATTGAAAAATTGAAGTCATATGGCATGGACATCCCTCATCACCTTTGCTTTTTTCTTTTACTTTTATACAATCATAGATTTGGAGCTGAAGGGATCTCCCAATATATCAGGAAATTAAGCTCCAGAAGAGAAGCATCTCGGGTAGGAAGGATCATCTCAGGTAGGAAGTAGCAAATCCAGAAATCAAACCAACAGTCATCTGATTCCAAATTCAGTCCAGACTGCTTTCATATGAAGACATACTCATAATGGCACTAATCCTCGGAAGCTTCTTCAAGGAGATGGTGGCAGAACTGTAAAATCCAGGGTCTTGAAAGACATTGTCATTCTAAGCTTATTTATTTCTGGCTTAGGTTAATCTTGGCTAAGTCAGTTACCTTTAGTTTACCTTTCTAATCTGTAGGACCTAGAAAAATAAAGGGAATTGTTGTATTCTTTCCATACCTACACAGTTTAAGCCAGGGAAAGAACACCTTTCTCTCACAATACTATGAGGAATGACCTGGGATTTCAGAGCTGTCCAGAGATTTTCAGGTTTTCAAAATAGTAGCTCTTGTGCCAAGAGATACTTGTTTTGAGGACTTCCATGAATTTGTCCTTAAAAATAATAATTAAATATATGTTAACCTTGAGTGTACTAATAAGGGACAAACATTGACTTCCAGATTTTGACCTTAAGGAAGAGCAAAACAATTAGGTTTTGGCAACATACACATTTGAGGATTAGGTTAACACACACATTTATTAATATTTCTTTAAGTTCATTGATTACAAGGGTGTGAGTAGGGGGCCCTGACTGGAGAACAGCCAAAGATATAGCTTGGAATTGGGCCCTTATGCATTCTACTATCAGGAAGCTGGCTCCGAAAAGCTACTTCCAATATTGTCCATCAAAAGAAGGGAGTGACCTTCAGTTTAGGATTAGAATTAGATATCAGACATTCCCAGTAGGGAGTAAGTCCAGGAGGGATGAATTCTCTGAAATTCAGGATCTTTGTATCTTATCAGTTATGCCAACCTTCCCTCTCCAGGATGTCCACCCAACTAATGACTCTTGATGCAATGGGATTTGTTAATAGGAGTCAATAGTCTGGGTTGATGGATCTGTTGCTTTGAATATAATTTTTCTTTTTGATATACAAATCTGCCTTTTTGATACAAAGAAATGCAGAAACCAATTTATATACTATAAATTTACATAAAGCAAAACTAGCTTATGCAGTTCCTCTATAAAGCTATTTTTATATAATGAGTAATGAAACAGATTCTGTTTTGTAGTGATGCATTATGTCTGAACCTACATTTTTTAGTTTTAAATCTTACCACTTTTTTTAGGTTTTTGCTAGGCAATGGGGTTAAGTGGCTTGCCCAAGGCCACACAGCTAGGTAATTATTAAGTGTCTGAGACTGGATTTGAACCCAGGTACTCCTGACTGTAGGGCCAGTGCTTTATCCACTGCGCCACCTAGCCACCCCCCCCTTACCACTTTTTTTAATGAACTAAGTTTTTAAAGGTTATTTGCTAGGCATAGTAGAAAGCAGTCTGGACTGAATTTGGAATCAGATGGCTGTTGGTTTGATTTCTGGATTTTCTACTTTCTACCTGAGATGCTTCCCTTCTGGGGCTTAATTTCCTGATATATTGGGAGATCCCTTTAGCTCCAAATCTATGATTGTATAAAGTAAAAGAAAAAAAGCAAAGGTGATAAGGGATGTCCATGCCAAACACAATTTATATTTGTGAATGTAAGCAGGAGATAGAGGAGAACAGGTAGTAATTCAGTTTGATAGGAATCTAGAGTGTCAGTCAGCAACAGTTAACAACAACAATGAAAATAATGATTAAAATTGATATGGTTCTACTGTTTGCCAGGTACTTCACAAATATTATCTTATTTGATCTTTATAACAACTCTATGAGGTAGATGATGTTATCCTTTTTTACAATTAAAGAATGAGTCAAATTGGTCAAGTAGCTAGTAAATGTCTTAGACTGAATTTGAACTCAGGTCTTCCCGACTCCAGTGCCAGTGATCTATTTGCTGTGCTGCCTGGCTACTTCAATCAATCAATATTTGTTAAACCTGAGGCACTGTGCTAAGTATTGGGGATGCCAAGTAAGACAAAAGACAGCCCCTGCCCAGAGCTTCCGGTCTCTTGGGGTAAGAACAGGCAAACAACTATGTACAGTTAACTATATACAAGATAAATAGGAAATCATCATCAAAGAGAACACACTAGAATTCAAAGGAATTGGCAGAGGCTTCCTATAGTAGGTAGGATTTTTGCTGGGTGTTAGGGAAGAGCAGGAAAACCATGAAGCACATATGAGGCAGGTGAGCATTCCATATACTAAGGGACAGTCAGTTGAAGAGGATGTTATATTTGAACTTAGAGGCAATAGGAAACCACTGGAGTTTATTCATAGAGTATGTGCTTTAAGAAAATAATTTTGATAACTAAATGACTGCTGAACTGTAGTAGAGAGTGATTGACAAGTAGCCCATCACGTAGTCTAAGCAGAGGAGATGAGAGCTTACACCAGGGTCATGGCTATATCACAGGAGAGAAGGGGGCTTTTTTGAGAGAGGTCACAAAGGCAAAGTTGACAAGCTTTAGCAATTAGATTGGATATGGAAGCAGGGTGGAAGAGACAGAAACTGGGGATGATAGTTGAAAATCTGGGGGAAAAATGTCTCGGAGTCTGGAAAGGTGGTAGTGCATTCAAAAGTAATAAGGAAGTTTGGAAAAGGGAAGTATTTGGGGGGGGCAGATAATTTTGATTTTGAACATGTTGAGTTTAAGACATCTAGAGGATGTCAAGAATGTCCAAAAAAGCATTTGGAAATTTTAGCCGGAAGGTCAGCAGAGAGGTTCAAGTTAGATGAACAGGTTTGAAAATCATTATCAGAGATATGATAATTGAATCCAAAGGAGATGATGAGACTGCCAAGTAAACTGATATAAAGGGAGAAAAGGGACCCATTCCTATGCCCTATAGGGCATTCACCATGAGCAGACATGACTTGGATGAAGATCCAGCAAAAGAGGCTGAGAAAGGGCATTTTGTGAAGGGCAACAATGTGAATTAAGATAGGACAGATTATGAGGAGCACTCTATGCTAAGTTAAAAAGACAATATTTTAGAGGCACCAAGTAGCCACTGAAAGTATTTGAGGAGGGAAATAATTTGGTCAGACCTTACTTAAGCTCAGAATGATAATTTTGGCAGTTGGATGGATGAGAGGATGAGTTGGAAAGAGGAGAGATTAAAGTAAGGTGAAAAATCATGACCCATGAACCAGAGGAGTGGTTGTGTGAATGGAGAGAATTGAAGAAAATGCTGTAAAAATAGAATCAAATATGACTGGGGATATAAGATCAAAACAGCAAAGATTCAAAGCTTCATTTTACATATGAGCAAACCAGGGGCTAAGAGGATGAATGACTTACCCAAAGTCATAGGTAATAGTAGATATTTGAATCCAAGTTTTTTGGTTCCAGATTCAGTATGAAGTTCTCTCAGTAAAATATACATGTATGGAGGAAATGAATGTTTAACTGGTAGTGGTGGTGGAGCTGAATTGCTGTTTTGGACATGTTAAATTTGAAGTACTAATAGTACAGGCAGATGGAGATGTCTATCAGGCATTTAGAAATATTGGATTGGAGCTCCTCAATATAATCACTTCAATAAACACTTGACTAAATTATTGAATGGATGAATGATTGCTTTCAAGTTCCTGGGATGATTCTATAATGCAGTACAACCAAATTGCTCCCATTTCTTAGAAGCCAGGAAATTCAGGAAGAATACTGATCCCTCCCTTATTGGTTGTATTGTTTCAAGTTTTCATTAAATACAATCCATCTTTCACCCTGTTGCCAGAGTCATTTCCCAAAAACACATGTCTAACTGAGCCCCAACCTACTTTTCCAGTCTTGTCCACATATTGCCCTGGTTGACTCAAGAACATTTCACTTCCTCTCCCTTAGGCCTAGACTGTTCTTCTTCCTCACCTGAACCTCTTAGTTTCCCTTGTTTTCTGCAACATTAAACTCCAGCTCCACTTGCTATGTGATAATTCTCCCAAAATTATCTTGTATTTATTTTGCATGTGTTTATTTGTATATTTGTAGACTGTAAGCTCTGAGGACCAGGGGCTATTTCTTTTTTACCTTTGTTGCCCCAGTTCATAGTGTAATGCATAGCAAAGAGTAGGTGTTTAATAAATTGATTTAGTGATTGATTATACCCTTTACTGGTCTGGTCGCTGACCACGGAGCACTCATTCTTAATTCCTTGAGCATGAATTCAGAGTTTTTTGGTTTTTTTTTTTTTAATTTTCTATTTGCTTCTTGGTTTGGAGGGAGGGCAAAAAACTATCATGGGAAATGGAAAAGAAAACACAAAAGGGATGTTGTGAGTCTCCTCATAATTGATGTAGTTGTAAATAAATGTTTTTCTCATTTTAGGCTCCTAACTGCAACAGTCATGGGTGATCCAGAAAAGACAAATGGATTCCTTGGTCTGGCTTTGGCCAAAACGTCTGGGACAATTGAAATCCAGTACCTAAAGAAGAAATGGGTGTTACCCAAGAAGGAAGAACAAAAGAAATTGCGTTTGCTTTTGCAGGATACCCTCTAGAAACAACAAAAAAAATAGTTTTCTAAGGGATTCAGAAAAAAAAGAGCATTACCCAGAGAATTTTTCATTCAATGATTAAAAATGCATTAGGTGTTATTAAGAAGTGTTACTTTAATAGCTACTATATCTATATGCTTGTATATTTCTGTGTATATAGAATATATATCCTGTACATAATCATTTTATCATTAACTGTATTGTTTCTACTCAAATCAATACTTTTGAACAGGAAAAGGAATGACATTTTCATATCTGTTGAACTTAAAAGGAAATATACAGTATAGCCACTCCCAATGTATTGTTTACAGAGGATCTTTTATATTTTTTCAGAATAGCTCTAAAATGTGGTCATCAGATTTATTATTGGTTTTTAAATCACCTACCATGAAATGAATTTTATTGAATTATTTTCTTATTCACACAGAAATATCTATGCTTGTCCAAATTAAAGGCAGTTCCAGTGTTGAAAATTTCTTTGCTAGTTGTTTTTTTTTCTCAAAAACTTTTGCCTCATTTTTGAGTACTATTTTAGCAACATTTATCCCATCTTGTATTATTATATGCCCTGTTCTAAAGAGAATTTAAAGTGCAGGAAACCTGGAAGTGACAGACTTTTCCAGTGTTAAAATTGGAAGAAGGGATGTTAGATACTATGAGGTTTAATCTTTCACTTGACAGATGAAGAAATAAGACCAGCAAGGCTTTCTCAAACTTATGTAATCAGCCAAACAGAATCCTGATTCTCAGCCCATTGCTCTTTCTATTACATCAAGCTAACAATTCCTTTAGTCTTCATGAACAGGTGGACAGCTAGGAGCATTCTTTTTTCCCCTTCATGGACTGTTAAAAAGTTACATATGGTTCTTTAGAGACATTGAAAGTTCCCAGATCTGTGAAGAACAATTGAATTCAAAAATCTACTCCAATTCATATGAGAGAGTTTTCATTATTAGTTCCATTCTTGACAAGCTGTAGCCAGAAAATCTTCTGTTTGGAATGGAACTTTGAGTCATTTAGTCGTTTTCCTGAATTCAGAAATCCTTTCTTACAGCTCTAACATAGTCTTCCCTCTTCTCCCTAAACATATTCAGTGATGGCTAGACTAGTTCCTCACTTGATAAGAGTTTCATTATTACATCACTCAAGATAGTAGAATAAAAGTTCTTTCTTAACATTGAATTAAAAATTTACTGTACTGCATCCATTGGTTCTATTTCTACCCTCTGTAGGTTTTCAAAATATTTGATGACATCTACCATGAATCTTTTAAATGTTTCCTTCTCTTAATACCACAGTTTCTTCTTTCATTATTTATATAGCATGATTTTCATATTATTCAAGATACTGCTTATTCTCCTTTGGACAATTGTAGTTTTTTTTAGTTCTTCTCGCAAATGTGATGCCGCTTATAGAACAAACTATTTCATATGTAGTCTTAGTATTAATGAGTCTTTATTTCCCTGCATCAGGATATGTGGTTCAAGCTAATATTTTTTTCTCATTTATTGATGTCTTATGTCCTTATATGACCTTCATTTTTCACTATATCTTTGTCTCCTCTTCAGTCTGACCCTTTAACTATAGTTCCTTCTTTGGAAGGAACCCTACTCTCCTTGGTACTCACAGTGTCCTTGGGGAGTCACTATCCTAGGTTTCAAGATACTTTCTGGGTCTATACTCCTAAAACTATAATTCACAAGCTCCAACAATGGGTTTGCATTTAATAGTCAGCCAGACAATGAAATTAACTTAAAGCACTGAAATGGCAGAGTAAAAGTAAAAGCTACAAAATATTCCTCCCTAAAGGCAAGTGCACAAACATACACATTGTCAATGATAAAAGTGAGTTCATATGTGAGAGAGGAACATAGCAGGAATTCAAGTGACCAGGGTGGCTTAACATCCTCAGGGACCCTAGGACGCCAAATGTCTCCTTGGCATGTCCTAGATGATTCCTGTAGGGCCCAGTATCTTTGTTATATTTATTTCCCTAGGCTTTCCACTATTTCACAGGACTTGAGTATCTCTTAGGAGCAGTATCTCCTCTTGGTCCCCTCTAAAAGGTGTCATGGCTAATGAAAGTGGAGAGGAGAGAGGAAATCTGTCCTACTCAGTTTCTTCTTTCTCCTTCCTATCTCTCTCCCCTCCTAAGAGGCATAAGTAAAAATATAAACTTTTTTTGTTTTTTTTCTGATAAAGCGATTGGGGTTAACTGACTTGCTCTAAGTCACATAGCTAGGAAGTGTTGTGTCTGAGGCTGGATTTGAACTCAGATCCTCCTGCTCCAAAGCCAGTGCTCTTATCTACTATGCCAACTAGCTACCCCTCATTTGCCTTTTAAAGATAATTTGAGGTATTGCTGATCTACCTGAGAGAGGAAATTCATACTTCCTAAAGAAGTATAAAGTTTGAGTTTGTTTATATACTTACTTTACAACCTTTGATTGACTGTCTTCTAACCTTTTAAAAATCTGTGATTAAGCAGTTCAGTGTGTAAATTGCTTAAGGTTTCACCCTTAAAACATGTAAATGAAACCAAGTCTGTAATATTTCATTGGCTTTGTTACCTGCTCATTCAGTGAGTCATTATATGAGCTTGTAGAACAAATTAAACAAGGATCCTTTGAATAGCCCTGCTGCTTGCTATGTAGCAAAGAATTAAAAAAAAAAAAACAATTCAGCTCTTCAGTCTCCAGCTTAGCAAAGAGAGGGAAACGGACTAACTTGTGACCAGATTTGACCATTATTATTACACAACATTAGCATTCACTTTGAGTGTTTTGTTCTCATTTACATTGTTGTAGCTGTGTATACTATTTTCCTGTTTCTGCTTGCTTCACTCTGTACTAGTTTATATTTCTTTCCATGCTTCCTTGCATTTTTCCTTTCTTCTTTTCTTCCTTCCATCTATCTTTTTTCCCCTGTATTTATCCCAGACTTGGAAGTGCAAATTGTCATGGACCTTTGACCTGCTCCTTCCTCCTTAGATAACTTGGTGGTCTCCCACGGGGGTAGGGGTGGAGATCATATATTAATCACATATTAATACCAGGTTTTGTGAGGAAACTTGATTAACTTAGCTCATCATTAGTAGTTCAAAATCACCAAGTTCAAGAGATCTACCAGCCTCAGTCTTCCCAGTAACTGAGATTATAGGCTGTCATTATCACTATGTTGCCCAGTACATTAATATTGACTTACCTCATAATATTCCATCACATTCATGTGCCATAATTTGTTTATCCATTTCCCATTTGCTTCTTTTTTTGAAACTACAAAAAATGCTCTATAAATATTTTCATGTTGTTTCCTTTCTATCTTTGTAGGGGCGGGGAGGCAGTATTTATTTAGTAGTGGGATATTTGAGTTCAAGAAGTGTGGATGTTTTTAATTATAATTCCAAATTGTTTTCCAAAATAGACAAATTCACAGCTCCACCAATAATTTATTAGTGTTCCTGCCTTTCTGTAGCTTTGACAGTTTTTAAGGCATATACTATTTGTTCATAATGAGTTAGTTGTCAACTAAAGTTCTCAGTACTTCTTTACATGAATTACAATTTATCCAGACCTCCTTTATACTTGACCAATTCTTAATTTTAATCCTATATGTAGAATTTTATATTTATTCCTGCTGTTTCATTTTCTTATTTTCAACCTGTTAATCTTTTGCAGAAAATGTTATTTGAACTGCATTTTAGGGAAAAGAGAAAATTCCTGAGCTAGAGATAAGAAACAAGTACATTCCAGTCTTGGAGGTCAGCTAATGAAAAAGGCAGGGTGATAAGAAAGTGTCCTATGAGGAACAGCGAGAAGATATGCTTGTCTGGATAACAGTGGTTAGGGTACTATTTAGTGAGACTGGAAAGAACAGAGTGAAGCTAGGTTGTGAAGGGTTTTTTTAAAAAAAATTTATTTAAGACAATAGGGTTAACTGACTTGCCCAAGGTCATACAGATAGCAATTACTGTTTGAGACTGGATTTGAACTCAGGTCCTCCTGATTCCAGGGCTAGTACTCTATTCACTGTGCCACCTAGCTGCCCCTGTGAAGGGTTTTAAAAGCTAAATAGAAGAGTTTATATTTTATTGCTGAGGTAGTAGGAAGCCACTGCCATCATTTCACAAAATGTCTCTCGTTTTTGACTTTGAAATTTAATGCCATTATTCTTATAATTCATGCCACTATTATTCATCATATATGTGCGTTTCTTCCCATGTGTTATACGTGGTTTTTCTTCCCATGTTTTTGTTTTTTTATTTTAAAGATTTTATTTATTATGAGTTTTACAATTTTCCCCCTAAACTTGCTACCCCCCACACAGAAAGGCAATTTGCCAGTTTTTACATTGTTTCCATGGTATACATTGATCCAAATTGAATGTGATGAGAGAGAAATCATATCCTTAAGGAAGAAAAATAAAGTATAAGAGATAGAAAGATCAGACAATAAGATATCAGTTTTTTTTCTAAATTAAAGGTAATAGTCCTTGGTCCTTGTTCAAACTCCACAATTTTCCCTCTAGATACAGATGATATTCTCCATTGTAGACAGCCCCAAATTGTCCCTGATTGTTGTACTAATGGAATGAGCAAGTCCATCAAGGTTGAACATCACCCCCATGTTGCTGTTAGGGTGTACATTGTTTTTCTGGTTCTGCTCATCTCACTCAGCATCAGTTCAATGCAGATCCCTCCAGGCTTCCCTGAATTTGCATACCTCCTGGTTTCTAATAGAACAGTAGTGTTCCATGACACACACACACACATACACGCACACACACACTGTATTTTGATTTCCATTTCTTTGCCACCACAATATGTTTCTATGTTTTAATCCCTCCTAAAACCAATTTTTCTTCTACAGATCATGACCATAGGATTATCCTTGTCTTTTCTATCACTTGAATTTTTTTAAAAGCAGAATTGACTCATCTTGTATATATCCTGGATAGTTGACGTCTTCATTGTCTGTGTCTTTCATCAAATTGTAAAGGCTGTAGTTTATTTCCTAAAAATATCACTTTTACTTCCTCACTCAAATTATTTGCCATTGAATTTTTCTAGGCTTTGTAAATTTATATAAGGAGTATACACTTTCTTAACTTTTTAAAAAGTTTCTTTATTTTATTTTATTTTATTTTCTTAACATTTACTGCTACTCTGTTTCTTTTGAACACATTGGGCTCCTCTTTAAAAAATAATATTCAACAGGGATCTAATGGCATTAAACTTGTTGCTAGGTTTGGGGAAAGTAATTAGCCGCTTTTCATGTGAGCAGTAGCTCAGAATTTGTGCATCAGAGAAATAGCTATTAGAAGAGAGTTACTTGACATTAAAACAAAAATCCATCTATTCATGGTAAAATGCTAATACAAATGCAAAAGGGAAAGGCATGCTAAAACAACAACAATAAAAAACAAGCCTAGGTTGCTATTTTGTGAATCCCTAAATTCAACAAATATTTCCTAGCAGAGTCAGAACTAGAAATCTTGTTATTTGTAGGAGTAGTGTTGGGAACAGCTCCAAGAAAGTATAGGTGGTGCCCCTGCAGGCTTTGATGGGAAAGGTATGCCGATCCCTAGGAAATGGTCATAAAGTAGGCAAAATCAAAAGGATAGAGGGAGCAGCCCAGGTGAGGTTGTGGATGGAACACAGTCTGAAGTCAATAATACTTGTTTTATTATGTTCTTAGACACATACTAACTCTGTGAACTAGTCATTTAACTTCTGTCTGCCTCAGTTTCCTAAACTATAAAATGGTAACACTTCCTAGGGTTAAGAAAATCAAATGATGTGCTATTTGTAAAGTAATTAACATAGTGCTTGGTTCCCTGCTTCCTTCCTCTTTCCCAGGGGTCACCTTTCTTTTTTCAGCACAAGGGGAAGGCATGAGAATTATGATTTCAGGATCACAAAAAGAAGGAAGTCAATGTATCCCTTCCCTACCCACTGTCCATACTTAGAGCAAAGCCCCTGGCATTTTGTCCTAGACATGGTATCAGACATTTGCCTGTGATATATGTGTAAAATATTTATTGGGGCAGCTAGGTAGTGTAGTGGATAGAGCAACAGCCTGGAGTCAGGAGGACGAGTTCAATTCTGACCTCAGACATTTGACATGTACTTGCTCTGTGACCTTGGGCAAGTCACTTCACCCTGAATGCCTTGTATCCAGAGTCATCTCCAGTTGTCTTGATTCCTATCTGGCTACTGGACTCAGATCACTCTGGAGGAAAAAGTGAGGCTGGTGACTTAGCACAGCGCCTCCTTAATCAAATCCAGTTTACGTGCTTTTCCTCCCTGATGTCATGGTCTTCTTCGAGAATGAAAGACAAACAGCAGCAGCAGCAGCACATAGGATAAGCAATATGCAAAACAACATGCTAGGCACTGATGGCAATACAAAGATAATAAAACAGGATTCTCCTTTATTTTTATACTTAAAGAGGAAAGTGACATTTATACAACTTTAAAACAAAATAATAACCAAATGGATTGTACAGGTACAAACACTTGCTATGAGAGTTATAAAAGGAGAAAACTGCTCAAAAATGAGGGGAAAAAGAAAATTTCATAGGAGTCGTATGTAAAATTGAGTTGAGTGATAAAAGATTGGCTTGTTTTGTAATTGGATACTTATATATGTGTATGTAATATATATATATAGATAAATTTCTATATGAAAAATATTGTAAACATTTAAGTTGAGGCTAAAATCGAATAGAATGAGATTAACATTGGGAATTCACCAATTTTTTTTCCTAATAACTCCAAACTTTTCCTCAAAACAAAGATCCATCTTCTGAATATCAATATTCTGTTGTTACTAGTATCTTATGAGTCATGGGGGCATTCTAGTCTATGAAGAGTTTAAACTGAGTAGGTCATGACAGATTACAAATGTTTATCTAAAAAAAGAAAGAATTTAAGGGCTGTAATTGTAAAAAAGTATGACTATGCGTTGGTTGATTTTGCTGAATTGTTTATTTCTTCAGAATCTTTGTCTCAAAGGAAAGATTGTAGGTTAGGAAAGCAAGAGAGGGGCATCTTAAAAAATGAATGTGATATAAAGGCAAGGTCTTAATTAAACTTTACAAAAAAAGAAATTTGACCAAAAAAGATAATCTCCTCACTTGGTAGGAGAAGGGGATAACTGATGGATGGGTCCATGCTCTGTTGGCATCTTTTAAATTGTCAAGATAACTTGACAAAGGTTTGTAATGCGTTAAATAGATCCCCTGTGACAAATTTATAGGAGAACAAATTTATGGGGCTGAGAATTAAATAGAATGGACAGATGAAGGGAATGAATATACATTGTCATTGAGATCACAAATCCTTTTGAGTATTTAAATAATTTCATTGAGAACAAATAAAATGTAGATTTGCTCTGTCTAGTTGCCTGTTTATTTGATCCTAAATCCAGGTAATATAATTTTTTTGCACTAATTACACCTAGAGATTTAAAGAATACTTTTTTTCTTATTTACTTTTAAGGACGTTGAGAGAAATGTTAGTATTTTAACATTAGGGTGACTCTCATAAGAATATAATATTAATATTAGTATGTTCCCAGACTTGTAGGATGAGATCAGATGGGCTGAAGTCATCCTGAAATGGGAGACTGATTTTTAAATTTTCAGTGTGAGCAGTTAATACCTCAGAAATCAGCAAAGACTACAAATCAGGGCTTGATTTTAAGATAGCAACAATTTGATTTATTATTTTGTTGATTGTCTAAACTCAATAGAAAAATATTAATAATACAGATTAAGCTTAATATATATGTACATTTTCCCCCAGAGAGTCATAGCCATTTGC
The DNA here is from genome assembly GCF_037893015.1 of Macrotis lagotis. Taxonomy (NCBI): domain Eukaryota; kingdom Metazoa; phylum Chordata; class Mammalia; order Peramelemorphia; family Peramelidae; genus Macrotis; species Macrotis lagotis. The sequence continues at coordinate 84,442,883 of NC_133664.1, read as the reverse complement.
CAACACACCCCTGGGTAGGGGCTCTAGCAGATAACTCCTTCCAATTCAAAGTATTCTGTGTCTACATCTCTAAAGCTATAGCTCATGAAGCTCTACCCATGTGCTTTCCTTGTCACAGGACAAAATTAGCTCAAGGAAACAACATTTAATGCAATGCCATAGTGTATGAATAATAGCAGTACAACATTTCTCCCATAAAACTGGGGCACACCTCTACAAAAATGCCTATCATTATCAGGAAGAGTACATAGTCTTAGAAATCACAAGTAGAGAGACATAGACAAGGGGAATTGATGTTGCCATGGCCCCTGGGTGGATAAGCATCATCTCCTACCACACATATCCTTTAGTACTATCATTGCACTATTTCCACTGATACTGGTTTCCTAATCAGTCTCAGATGCTTGGAGACTGCTTCATGCTGATCTTTCAGTCTATGCTACAAGCTGCTACTGCAGACACTGTCTTCTAGAACTGTGGTTCTACTATATGCTGCTTGATGTTAGTCTCTAACCTCCTCTCATTTTTGGCTTAACTGAAATCCTTGACTAGAGTACCACTGTTCTTTTAGCCAACTTTTTAATCAAAAGCTCATACCCTAAGTTTTCTCCCACCAATTCTGGGCTTTGAAGCATTCTATCTCCTCAAATGATGCCCTTAGACAAGGAGCTAGGCTTACTAGAACAAAAATAGAGTCCTCTCAGATAATTAATGTCCTTGAACTTGCCCTTTCATTATTCTAAATGATATGGTGGGAGGTTGGTTTCCTCAGACATCTCATCCAACTTATGGAGGCTATGCAATATTTTCCCTGAAATTTTCATTCATAAAGATTTATTAGCTAATTTTTTAAAAATAGATTTGGGGTTCTCCAATTTTTAACCCTAAATTCCTCTAGTTTGCTCATGTAGATGAGTGATCAGATTAAAAGCTAGAGAAAGCAATGTCATTTCTTCCCCATTATCTACTTAATGATATTTGCCCCTTCATCTGATATAATGTCCCCCCATGTCTGGGGACATAATCACTATTAATATTCTTATGACAATCATCCTAATATTAAAATGCTGTCTCTTACTTATGTCTAACTTATGTATGTAACTGTTTAATATAGATTTGAGGCTTCTGGGAAGTCTACACTTTTGTAAATTTCTTTTTCTTTTCATGTTTTATAATTTATTCAATTTTAGGTTATTGCATCCATCCTACTCAAACATTCCCACCATTCCTAGTTTATAAGAACACATTGAAAGTTTTAGTTTTAATTTTGTGCTTTTTTTTGTTTCCAGTTAATGGGATTGTTTCCTAAATATAACCATAAGCCTCCCAACAAAGAACACATTCCTAGCCTGGTAAAAGGAATGGAACAAGAATGAAATCGTTTTAAATTAAATAATGAATCTTGGCATCATTTCCCTGATGTCATGGTCCTCTTCACGAATGACTACCACCACCTCCACCAATCTTCCATTCTGAGTAATGCATACTTGACATGCATATTCAATTTAAACCATATTTTAACATTAAAAAAATTAATGGCCACTCTCCATAGCAGGGAGGAGGAAAGTAGGATTTCAAAATAAATAATAAAGCTAAGTTTGAGAAGGTGATGAGAAATAGGGCAAAATAAACCACAAGAGGGCAGCAAGATTTTAGCAGTACTGATAGCTGTTTTGTATATTGTATTCATTGACCATGGGAAGACAAAGCTTGACCAGGATGCCCAGAGATAGCTCATCACACCCTTTTACAAACATTCTTGAAAGATATAAAATGGTTTGAAAGCAAGTATTATCAGAGTGCTGTCATAGAAAAAAATATGCAATTTTTTAAAACATATTTCTCATTTAATGACCAACCTATTACTAGTGATGAACCTTTCTGTACTAGACTGGTCCTGGCACAGCAGTCTTGTTTTGGGATAGTCCACAATGTGATAGAACCTGCTAGATAATTGTGCTTTCTTAGCAAAGCCTTCAAGAAACCCAAGTCAGCTAAATGGGACAATGGAACAGAGTGAAAGGATATTCTCCTGGAAATAGATGACTTCAAAAACCTGGTTAATCAGTTATGAATCATGGGCAAGGAGAATAACATAACTGGAGGATAAGACTTAAAACTAATTTTAATATTCTTTGGAAGATATAAGGGAGGACATGGACAGGAATTTTATAAACAAGAGGGTGCAGATTGCTTACAATCCACACTTTGAGAGGGAATACCTCTATTAGTAAAATGATGTATTCATGGAAGTATTGAAATTTATTTTCAACTGTCAATATGCATCTATATTAATAAGGTCAAAAACAAACAAGAACACAGTCATAGGGATTCTTTTTGCTTTTGTTTCTATCCATATATATATATATATATATATATGCACATATATTCTTAATTTTCCTTGTTTCCTTGTTTCCTTCCTCCCTCCCCTTTCTCTTTTTCCTTTCCCTTTTAGCTTCTCTCTTCTCTTTTCCTTCTTTCCTTCCTCAGTATTCTTTCCTCCCTTATTTTTCATATTATGGTATCCTGCTATTATGGGTGGATAGGTGATTCTTTTGTACTTTTGCCCTAACATAATGGTCCTCAGACTGAAAAAACACCTTTGGAAGAGCAGGGGAAGGGTACACCTTATTTCTTATCCTTGTTCTGCTACTCATTGTGTTACCTTGGATAAGATTTTGATTTTGTTTCTGAGCTAATCTTATCTCGTCTGAAAAAATTAGGGGACATAACCCAGATACTTTCTAGCTTTGAAATTCTATAAATAGTACTAAGAATGAACATGTTAAGAGGATTTAGAGCAAAGAAACTCTTCAGCCATAAAAAAGAAGACCAAGCTTCAGCTGCTTTCATTTTCAAGGAATTCATTTTTGAACTCTTGTTTTAGATTCTTTCTGAATAAAAAAAACACCTAAATAATTGGCAGTAACTTGAACTACAATAGTTTACTATGAACTATGCTAAATAGAATTAGATATCATTTGAAATTTTGAGTCTTTCTGTACTTCATAGTGCTACTAAAGCTTACTACTTTTCTTAAAATGGAATTTTTTTCAAAGATGCTCACTCCCTGCATTTTAGCTATAAAATGCCTGTCCCCCCACCTCCAAATGCAGCTGTTTCTCATCCTGCCCCACTTTTTCTGCTTTTAAATAGAAATTTTTCCATTGACTATTTTCATAAATAGAACATTCATTTAAAAAAAGTCTTAAGACCATACAGTATTATGTACAAGATAGGAAAATTTTTCAAGAATTCTGGATTTGGAAGCATAAACCAAATCTTTGTATTGCCTCTATCCAAATCCAGAATTCTCATCATACTATGAATTAACACTATTTTATTGTAATACCAACTTTGGCAAGTGATGGCACTTCACTAGACCCTGGCTTCTTCATTGATAAAATGCAAGTTTTGGACCAGCTAAATCCTGAGGTTTCTCCTTGCTCTAATTTCTTATAATCTATGGGATGGGGAAAAGGATTACATCACAGTATAATGTTGGGCAAATCATTTACCTTTCTAGGTTTCAGTTTTCTCAAAATGATTTGAACTAGATGTTTTGAAAGGTTACATCTGGCATGGATACTTTTGTGATTTCTATGCTCTTAAAGGGAGTTTAATTTCAGGTTTAACTATCAAATTTAACTTCAATCTTTTAAATCTTTTTCCTTCTAATTTCAGTAGAGGACAGTTCCAAACTTATAAAAATTATTTTTAATTTGCAGTGGAACTCAGGTCATAGCTATAAATCCCGGGTAGTTAAGCTTTGTCTCATGGTATGAATATCTAGAGATAGTGTTTCCTCACATTTAGAGTCTAGATGGTGTCAGGAATCCCTGTACTTAAAGTTCATCCCCTCTAGGATGAAGTCACTGCCTCTGGATTATCACCTCTAGGTTCTCATTACTGCTAGGTTCTTTTCCCAGAACTTGCTTTATTTAATCTTAGACATCAAAAGAGAATGGGTTAGACACTAGTCAAGGTGGTGGAGTAGCAGAAAGCAGTATAGCTCAGCTCTTTCCTGTTTAGTTCACTCAGAGATCTAGAAAATCAATCAGATTGAAGTCTGATGGGGAAATTGAAGAAAATATCACATTTTTTCCCATCTCAGGTTGGCATAATGAGACAATGTACTAGGAGGCAGTAGGAGAGAAGGCCATAAACACTGAAATTGGAGTATAGGTGGGAGCATATACTGAGTGGAATCTTCTAAATTGGTATCTTAAAGAGGGTCAGTGGTTGTTCACTAGGATAGAGGAGGTCCCACATTTAGTCTGAGGAGTCTGATATTGTACAGGGAGCAGCCCAGGTGTCTACTGGCAGCTGTATCACTCACAAATCCTTTGAACCAACAATACCACTACTCTTTCCTTACCCCAAACAGAACAAAGAAAGAAGAAAAGTATCCATATATACACAGTTTTTATAGCAACTCTCTGATAGTAAAGAATTGGAAATTGAAGGGATGCCCATCAATTGCTGAATGACTGAACAAATTATAGTATATGAATGAGTTAGAATGCTATTGTATTGGATGACATGATGAAGGGAATAGTTTAAAATAAAACTTGGGAAGATTCATTTGTTCTGATGCAGAGGGAAGCAAACAGAAGCAGGAGAACAATTTATACAATGTTTTTGTTGTTTTTTGAATTTTATAATTTCTCCCCATCTCACTCCCCCCCCACCCCCTACATAAGGCAGTCTGTTAATCTTTACATTGTTTGCATGCTATACATTGATCAAAATTGAATGTATTGAGAGAGAAATCATATCTTTAGGGAAAAATTAAAAAATGAGAGATAACAAAATTACATAGTAAGATACCTTTAAAAAAATTAAAGATAATAGTCTTTGGTCTTTGTTCAAACTCCACAATTCCCTCTTTGATATGGATGGTATTCTCCATCACAGATGCCACAAAATTGTCTCTGATTGTTGCAGTGATGGAATGAGCAAGTGCATCAAGATTGATCATCAATCCCATTCTGGTTCTGCCAGTCTCACTCAGCATCAGTTCATGCAAATCCTTCCAGGTTTCTCTGAATTCTCATCCTTCCTGGTTTCTAATAGAACATGACATACATTGCATGACATACATATACCACAGTTTGTTAAGTCATTCCCCAATTGATGGGCATTCACTCAATTTCCAATTCTTTGCCACCACAGAGCTGCTATGAATATTTTTGTACAAGTGATGTTTTTCCCTTTTTCATGGTCAAGGTATAGACCCATTAGTGATATTGCTAGATCAAAGGGTATGCACATTTTAATTGCCCTTTGGGTATAATTCCAAATTGCTTTCCAGAAAGGTTGGATGAGTTCACAGCTTCACCAACAATGTATAAGTGTCCCAGATTTCTCACATCCCTTCCAACATTGATCCTTTCTGGTCATATTGACCAGTCTGAGAGGTGGTATCTCAGAGATGTTTTAATTTGCATTTCTCTAATAATTAGAGGTTTAGAGCAATTTTTCATATGACTATGGATCACTTTCATTTCCTCATCTGTAAATTGCCTTTGTATATACTTTGACCATTTGTCAATTGGGGAATAGCTTGTCTTTTTTTTTTAAATTTGACTCAGTTCTCTGTATATTTTAGAAATGTGTACTTTCTTAGAAATACTAGTAGTAAAAATTATTTCCCAATTTACTACATTTCTTTTGATCTTGGTTGCAGTGATTTTGTCTATGCAAAACCTTTTTAATTTAATGAAATCAAAATTGTCTGGTTTGTTTTTAATGATGTTCTCCATCTCTTGTCATAAATGCTTCCCTTTCCATAGATCTGATAGGTAAACTATTCCTTGATCTCCTAGTTTGCTTATAATATTGTTTATTATGTCTAGATCCTGTATCCATTTGGATCTTATCTTGGTGTAGGGTGTGAGGTGTTGGTCTAATCCAAATTTCTTCGATACTACCAATTTTCCCAATATCGAAGAGAGAGCTTTTATCCCAATAACTGGACTCTTTGGGTTTAATCAAACAGCAGATTACTATAATCATCTCCTGCTTTTACACCTAATCTATTCCATTGCTCCACCACTCTATTTCTTAGCCAATACCAGATAGTTTTGATAACTGATGCTTTATAATATAATAAAATTTTAGATCTGGTAGGGCTAAGCCACCTTCTTTTGTACTTTTTTTATTAAATCCTTGGTCATTCTTGATTTTTTATTTCTCCATATGAATTTGCTTACAGTTTTTTCTAACTCATTAAAATAATTTTTTGGAATTTTGATTGGTAGGGCACTAAATAAGTAGTTTAGTTTTGGTAGAATTGTCATTTTTATTATATTTGTTCAGCCTATCCATGAGCAGTTGATAGTGCCCAGTTCTTTAAATTTGATTTTATTTGTGTGAGAAGTGTTTTGTAATTTTTTTTTTAGTTTTTTTCAAGGCAATGGAGTTAAGTGGCTTGCCCAAGGCCTCACAGCTAGGTAATTATTAAATGTCTGAGGCTGGATTTGAACTCAGGTCCTCCTGACTCCAGGGCCAGTGCTCTATCCACTGCGCCACCTAACTGCCCCCATTTTGTAATTGTTTTCAAAAGTTTCTGAGGTAGACTCCCAGATATTTTATATTGTCTGAAGTTACTCTGAATGGGATTTCTCTCTAGCTCTTTCTGCTGCATCTTGCTACTGACTGAGTGGGTTTGAAGAACTCTGGCTATAAATGACTTGAGTGACCAGGATCACTAATTGCTACAAATCCCTAACACCAAGCATCTTACTCCAAATCTTTTTCCTGAAATAGGTCTCTCTTGTCCTGAGTGACAGGTGTTTCTGAGTATGGAGTCATTTTTGGAATGAGTCACAAGACATGATTTAGGAAACAAAGTGAAAGGACTTTTTCAGTTCCTGATTATGGATAATAATATTATTATGCAAATGGATCTGCTTTCCTCTATATCTTCACTGGTACCAATACCATTGCCCAAAAGCCAAGATTTCCCACCCACTTCTCTTTACTTTTCTAAATCATGAAACCTATCCTGGTCAACAACACCAATTATCTCAAGGTAAGATTCAAAACTCTTCTGTTCTGACACAACATTCAGAGTTTGAATAAGTGATAAAATATTTGCTTAACAACCAGTTAGTTTGCATTTATTAAATACCTACTATGAATTTAGGAATTATTCTAAATACCAGGGATACAAAGACACAAAAATACAAAAGCAGTCCTTGCCTTCAAGGAGCTTATAGTTATATATTACATTATATAGTCATAACTATTCTATGTAGTTATATAATAAATAATAAGGGCACATATAAACATACATATATATTGATATGGCAGAAATACCACACATGAATTCCATGTGATAGGCTTTATGTGTGTATTCAGTTTTTCAATCATGCCTGACTCGTCATAACCCTATTTGGGGTTTTCTTGTTAAAAGACATTGGAATGGTTCCTTCTCCCAGATCCTTTTACAAATGAGGAAATTGAGGCAAATTATTTAAGTGACTTGCCTAGGGTCACACAGCTTGTGTCTTGAGTTAAAATTTGACTTGGTGAGCTATCTACTGTACTGCCTAATTATTCCATGATAGGTTATAATTGCCAAATAAATCTACCACTATGTAGAAATTATAGTGGTAAAAATCTAGGTTTTTCATTATACTTAAGCAAATGTTCAGGAGGTAGAAAAATAACCCTGTTCAAAGATTGCCTTTATAGAGCAAATTATGTCAGAGAAATACATACACACACACACACACACACACACACACACACATATATATATATGTATATACATAATTTTTATGGCTTAAGAGATCACAGAAGTCACATAAGCCCAGCCAGATTCATTACCTCATGTTTCTTTCAATTAAAGTTAAAAAAGGAACAGACAAATAGACTAAGTTATAGATATAAAACATTGAGTTTGAAAATCTTATACTCACAAACAACAAGGCTTCATTTTAAAGAAGTCACAATGGGCTAATTGAAGGGAAGAGATTTAAATTTTACAAAGATAACTAAGTTTGGTGTCAGGATAATTCTTCCACAAATAGAATTAGATAAATTACATTGGGAGGGCTTAAAATTTCTCTTCTTCATTTTCTCTTGCCTTCTTGTCTCAGGAATGTCAACAGTTTATCCTTAATATTATCATTCCATCAATCAGTTTTAAGCCAGATGAGGTTAATATCAGCAGGAAATAGTTTTGGATAGTCAAATGGTTCCAGAAAATTTGGCATGATAAAATTGAATTAAAGGAAACTAAACATTAACATAACAATAATCTATATTTAGTAGAATAAATAATATACTAATTAAGACAATGTGTAATCATCAATAATAGTATAATTTCATAATTACAAAATTCATGATTTATGACGAATAATATATAACATTATAGGAAACTCAATGGTGCTATGGATACAATATAGTAAACATTTATTCAGTGCCAGTCCCCAGATAAATGCTGTGGATAAGAATAAGAAAAATAAGAAAGGACAGTCCCTGCCCTCAGGTAGCTTGCAATATAATGGAGGAACACTGCAAAAATAAACTGAAAAAGGTAGAGAAATGATGATTTTAGAGGTCAAACCAATTAGAGCAGGTACTGTCAAAGAGAGAAGTCAGAAAGTTCTGAGACCAAATCCAGTCTGTTACTTACTAGCTGAATGACATCAGATAAATCTCTGAACCTCTTTTTATTTGCCTCAGTCTCCTCATTGTAAAAATGGGAATAATAATATTTATCTCCCAGAATTGTTATAAGGATCTGATGAGATTATATTCTTCTCATTTTAAAAATGAGGAAATTGGGTTTAAATGATTTAATCTGGTCTTGCAGATTGAATTTGAAGTCAGATCTTTCTGACTCTAAGTCCAGGATTTTAACCACTGTCTTTTAACCTTACTATTGTGCTAAATATTTTGAGATTGGATATGGGTTCTATCTTCTACTATTAATCCTCATTGTGGATTATCATTTCCATTAACTTAATGACTTTTTTTATGAGGGCTGAGCCACTTTTTTTTCTCATTTTCTACAATTACTTCCATAAAAAGGAATCCTTTCCAACTTGTACATAGCTGTTTTCCTACCCAGAAGATCCTTGGACTTGAGTTATGTATTAAAAAAAAGCCTTGGCTTTTTCTCCATGAACATCAGGCTTTTTAGAATACAGTGTCACTCCTCCTTGATGTATGCTTTTCAAAAGGTTTTAATTCAGTTACTGCTGATCTTTAAATAGCAGCCATCATATTTAACATTTCTATATTACGCAAAAATGTGGTTTTCTCTATATTGAGTTCACTTCTGTAGTTGTTAGCCTAAATTTACTTTACATATGTTGAAAAGGGACTGAGTCATTGTTTAGCCATAAGATACTATTTTAATGAATACAGCCTTAGCTGTAGTCACCCATTTTACATGCTTTCTGGTGTTTAGAAGACTTGAAAGGAACCCCAGGTTGCAATTTGGCCCTTTTTTGAGCAGACATTTACATCAGACAAGAAAAGAATAGATTCTTCCTATAAAGGAATAAAGAAAATCACATTTTTTACTTTACATTTCTAAAACACAAATTCACTTTTTGAAAATGATAATTTACCAGGCTTTCTTTCTCTATAGGTACACATTTTTTTAGGTTTTTTTTTCCAAGGCAAATGGGGTTAAGTGGCTTGCCCAAGGCTACACAGCTAGGTAAATTTGAATTCAGGTACTCCTGACTCCAGGGCCAGTACTCTATCCACTGTGTCACCTAGCCACCCCAAGTATACATTTTAAAATGAGTTTTTATACTCCCCATTTCCTTCTTCTTCTGTCTCTGCTCTTTTTTTGTAGGGGAGAGTTAAGATAAGGTAGAGAAATGGAATAAGAGAACCCAACTTAATGAACTGGAACAACATAACTAACCAAAACTTTGAGTTTAACTAGACCCTTCCTCTCTAGTATCAGAGGAAAAACAGCCAGTTGACAACAAAATCTCTACTTATCAATCTTTGCTAAACCTGGAATGTTCTTTGCACACAGTAGGAGCTTAATGAATGTTTATTGAATAGGATGGAAGATCCTCCCACTCATCTCTGCTTAAATAATACTTCCTTCATAAGGCCTTACCTGATAGCCAACAAGGGGGGTGGGGGCATCTAGGTGGCTCAGTGAGATAGAATATAGAGCTTGGAATCAAGAAGACCTGGCCCAGACACTTATTAGCTCTATGACCCTGGGCAAGTCACTTGTTTGCCTCAGTTCCCTCATCTGCAAAATGGGATGGAGAAGAAAATGACAAACTACTATATTATCTCTGCCAAGAAACCCCTGATAGTCATATAAAGTTGAGCAAGACTGAAATAAACCGACAAAACCAAACAGATAGCCAATAATAATCATGGTAATGCTAACTGCATCTTTATATTTCTATGGCTGATCTTTGGTCTTGCTAAATCTCAATAGAACAGATATATAATTAATTGCTACTTTAATCAAATAGCAATAGCACATCGTCTCTTCTACTTTTCTTCCTTGCAATCATTTAGATTCTGTTGCTGAGTTCTGACCACTCCCACAGAAAACATTTTCTAGATTAGATTTATTATGGAAAGAGCACTTTGAATTCAGGAGATTTGGGTTTCAGACCTGGTCCTGCAATGGACAGCTCAAAAAAAGGCTTATAGCTCCTCTCCTTTCTTTTGAAGGTAAAGAAGTCCTTCCTTTACAGTTTGTTGTTCAGTTGTATCTGACTCATTTGGGGTTTTCTTGGCAAAGATACTGGTGTGGTTTACCACTTCCTGCTCCAGTGGATTAAGGCAAATAGAGGTTAAGTGACTTGCCATGGGTGAGTATGTGAGACTGGATTAAATAACCTATGATAGTAAACCCTAAACTCAGTTTCTTGTTAGACTTAATTCTGATTTGGCTTCTTTTGACCAGGTAATCCCACCTACCATCCAGGAATTGGCTTTATGCCTTCAACTCCAGACTCTTTCTCTCTCTGCCACAGTTCCAAAGTGACTGAATTTCCTTCTTTATTCTCTTAGTCCTCTGGTGGATAACCAATCTTTTGCCCCAATCTTCTATGACTAAGTCCTTGATAGAAGCTACATACTAACTTGTACTTCTAACAATGAACTTGGTTTTTATAAAAAAAAAATTAAATAACTTTTTATTGAAATATTGTGTTTTCCCAGGATGACCTCCATGAGTTTGGCCTCATGTTTAATAAAGTATAATAAAGAATTAAATTAACATATGGTAATCTCCCGAGTTTGTCTTAATAAGGCACAACCATTAGCCTCCAGAGTTTGGTCTCAAGAAAGAACAAAAGAAACTGGGTATGTTTTTATTATGTGTTTATTAGATTTTTTTATATGTGATTATTAGATTACTCTAAGTTTACAGATAGTGTATGAATGCACAAAGACACAGCTATTAGAATATGACTCCAAAGTGGATTTTGGAGAGGGGTGCTTATACAATCCCATAATTAGAAGGCAGTATCTGATAAAGCTCCTTCTGATTTGTCCATCAAAGGAATGGCACTCAATTCCCATGCACTTGGGGTGGAGGTTTTATTATCTTCCATCAGGAAGAGTGCCCCCTGCTGACTCAGGATCTTTGTGGTGTCTTATCAATTATACTAAAGACTTACACAAAGTATGGGAATCCAGGGACAGTTGATAAATGGGGAGATTCATATTTGTTATTAAAGAGAGAAAAACAGACAAAATTTATTTTTGTTTTAGTTGACATCAACACATATCCTCACTTTTCCCCTGTATCCTTCTTCCTGCCATAGATTCATCTTATATAATTAAAAATATTTTAAATAAACTTTATTGGTACATTTTTATTTTGCATTACCAACATTTCTTCTAGAAGCCCTTTACTCTCCTAGAGTCATCTAATATATTTTTATAAATAAAAAATATCAAACCAATCCATAATTTAGTGTGAAAATATATGCAATATACCAAACCCTTGGATCTCCTCTACCTCTGCCAAAAAACTGGGAAAGAGAGAGAAAGGGAAAGAGAAGAGATTTCTTCTCATTGATCTTCTTTGGGGTCATGTTTTTTCTTTGCAATTTTGCAATAGTCAGTTTTGATTGCTTCTTAAGTGGTAGTTTTTTTCCATTTGTTTTGTTGTAGCTATTGTGTATATTGTTTTCTTGGTTCTGTTTACTTCATTCTACATAAATTCATTGTCTCTTCATTTTTTTGTTCATCTTACTCATTTTTATTACAGTGCAATAACCTTCCATTGCATTTATGCACCAGAATTTGTCCAGCTTCTCTGATTGGTGAATTTCTTCTTTGTTTGTAGTTTTTTCATACCACTAAAGTATTGCTAGAGATGTATCATTGTATATGGGATCTGGTTCTTATCATTGATCTCTGGATTATCTCTAGATTGAAGGTTTTTTTTTTGAACTTGTGATGATTGTCAGCTCATATGCTTTTTGAATAAATAGCCCCCAAATTGGTTTGAAAGGGATTCTGTTTACACTGGGTCTATAGACTTAAGAAGGGTTTAAGGAGAAATGTTCAGTTATATGAACTTGTTCAAGAAAAGATTATATCTTTATGCTCACTAAACCTTTAATTTCCTTTGTAATCATTGACATTTTACTTTATGAATTTAAAAATGGTATTCTAAAAAGTTTTCATAGATTTCATCAGACTACCAAAAAGGTCCATGACACAAAAAAGTTAACAAAAAACAACCTGGTTTCAACCTTGACTAGTGGAATGTAACACTCTCCTGTGCTTGATCTGATCTAATCAAGTCAGATTTTTCTTTTGGTACTCATGTCTCTATGTCTATTAAGGAAATAAATGATTACTATCTACAACTTGATATTTAGACCATTTCTTTACCCCAAATATGAAAGTCTAACTAATTCTTCTCTTTCCTAACTTGACCTGATAAACATTTATTGGTTACTTGCTATGTTCCAGACACTGCTAGCAATACAAAAATAAAAAAAAAGACAAGCTCTGCCCTTAATGAGCTTACATTCTAATGGGGAAGACAACTCACTAAAGGGGTGAAAAGCATGGGCAAGAGAAGTGGAGGTGATACTTATTTGAGGTCATGTTAGAGAAAGAGTCTAGAATGTCAGGAGAGGAACTTGGAAAGAAATGAAAGAGTGAACATGGTTGGTCTGGGAATTTTTTTTTAAATGGCAATTTTTGGAGGAACTGACTAATTAGAGGAATTATCACAGAGGCAGAGTGATCTTCCAGGGTAATTATGCTATCCATTCTATCTTAGAATCATATAATTCAACAATTCACTTTAACGGTAATTAAGCATCTAATAGGTAATGAGAAGATTGAATGGATACTATATCATTTTCTTATTGATCTTATTTACAATTAATTACTTTCAACCTGTAACTGCTTAAATCATGGCTTTTTGTTCAGCTGGCTTATAATGGGTTAATTTTAAAAATTCAGCTCTCCTTCTAATCACTGATTTATTCTATTGACCTTGGGGGATGCCCGTGAACACAAAGCAGTTGGGTCTAATATCTTTAGACCATCAAATTATCCTTCAAGGATGTCTGGTTTGCTATCCAAAAAGGTCTGGTCTATTTTGTCTAAACCTTGCAGTTTCACTCAAATAATGAGCATTCTTAGTTTCTTAAGAGAAGGGAGATTGTTGCTAGTCCCCATTACTAAAATTCCAATTATTCCTTGCACTTCAGCTACAAAACCAGTCATGTTGTCCCCAGTCCCATGATGTCATCTACCCTGTTCTGTTCTTTGTTCTGGACTCCTCAAAAGCTAGGGTCTTTGACATAAATCAGGACCTGGGGACATCTGGCCTGCAGGCCATATATGTTCCATTAGCTCATCATCCTTGGCAGGCAAGATTCGAAATTCACTAAATCTAGGAGTTTGTAAGGAGTGAATTAATGAAATCTTTGATCAAATATAGCAGGCTAATTTTTAAGTTCATGATTTTGTTTGATCTACAATTGATGCTATAAATATATAATATAAAATAATATTTATATTATATATAAATAAATACATTTATATCCTTAGTAGAATAAAGGATCCTCACCCTTGGTATAAATGTAGACATCTACTAACCCATTTATTGACAGGCAGTATGCCCCTAATAATAATTGGTATCTTGCACAGAGAATTGCCTCAGTTTATCTATCTTTTTTGTTAAATTTCACTTGCAACAGTACAAAACAAAAAACAAAGAAGTTCCTGCCCTCAAATAATTGAAATTTTATTGGTAGACAAGATACACACACACACACACAATTAATGAAGTATAAATATTATCATACAATGCAAATTTAAATAGTGGTAGAATACTAATGCATGCTTGGAGGAATCAGGAATACCCTTATGTAGAAGTTAGCATCTGAATTCTGTTTTAAAGGAAGTTAGGAATTTTAAAAGAAAATGTGAGGAGATGCAGTATTGTAAACCTAGGGGAATACCATGCAAAGAAGGCACAGACATAGATTATAAATGGCAAAGGGACGTAATAGAAATTAGATCCAATATTGTTTTCTGCCTGAACCCTGGATATGACAAGAGAAAGCCAAAATAAATGATTTTCTACTTAGAATTTTTAGTTTTCCCTAGGTACCAAAGAAGGTGTGAGAAACCGTATGAAGTCAGTCACTAGAGGGTTTGAAACAGGAATGATTCTCCTTCTATAGGGTGAAGAATGATATTTACAGACAATAATGTGTACTGTTATAAATGTGGTGGTGGGAGCGTGGTAGTTTCTCTCTTTTGATATTCATAACTCCACTTTTAAATAAATGATGTGAAATTAAATGAGTGTTCTAGTCCAATCCAAACCCTCTCCTCCTCTATCCATCTGCCATGTTTCTGCTTTATTCAACCCTACTTTTTGTACAGAGTCAGCCAAAAGACAAACCTGAGGTAGACTACAAATTAATGGATGTGGAAATCTCTCCTGGAACATTAGCAAGCTTCTCACAGTGCTACCTCACAGTTGGTGAACCCAGCATGACTACATGACTTTTTATATTCTATAAATATCTGTGGGAACTGCCCCATACTGAGAAGTCCACTTGCCTCGTGCAAACTTCCTTTCTCTATGGACCAATGTCTGGTTTCCCATTCCATGATATTTAACTGTGGATAAAATGAAACCTAAACAGTGGGTCCTTTTTAATGGCACTAACTTTCAAAATGCACTTGGACTGGAATATGACATTACTTTTTTATGTTAGCATGGAGAAAACAATACACAGAATATACAGAACCAAAGTCAGACTTTTCTCCAAGGAAGCTGACATCACTTGAACCCTTCACCTCTGTAGAAATAGCACCAGAATCCCTGCTGACTGAAAGACAATGAGAACTCAATCACATATCAGTCATATTGAAATAACAATGTAGATTAATGGGAAAATAGTGTTGATTTGTTGGAATTTGTTTTATTCACATATAAGCCACAAGTCAATTAACTCCGAATTCATTCAGATTACAGTAGTGTGACAGTATTTTAAACTATTATAATTTATTTCATCTTTTGAGCCTCTCTACTCAGTTCACTGAAACTTCTAAGATCAGCGAAATGAAAAGTTATTTACTTAGATTCCAAGGACCCTCAAGAAATCTGTGGATCAATCACAGGAGGTCCATGAACTTGGATAGGGGGAAAAGAAAATCTTTATTTCAATATATTTGATATCCATTGAATTTCTGTCCATTATATTTTATGCATTTAAAAACATTTTGAGAAAGGAACCATAGATTTTGCCAGACTGTCAAAGGGGCTATGACCAAAAAAAGGCTAAGAACTTTGGACTAAGTCTAGTTTGTGCCTTACTAACAGATCAGGCAGGAATATGTGTTTTCATAGCATATTAGGAAGCAAAAACTAAATTGCAAACAGAACAATTGGGAAAAATATAGCTTAGGAATCATTTCCTAGGGAATATACCCACGTGTGTGATATCCATCCATGTAGCCTAGGACAATAGCTTCTCCAGTAATGAGGAAAGGTCTGTTTTTCTTTTTTTTTTAAATTTATTTATGGGGTGGCTAGGTGGTGCAGTGGATAGAACACTGTCCCTGGAGTCAGGAGTACCTGAGTTCAAATCCGGTCTCAGACACTTAATAATTACCTAGCTGTGTGGTCTTGGGCAAGCTACTTAACCCATTTGCCTTGCAAAAACCTAAAAGAAAATTTATTTATTATTTTTGAATTTTACAATTTTTTCCCCCTAATCTCACTTCCCTCCCCCAACCCTCACAGAAGGCAGTCTGATAGTCTTTACATTGTTTCCATGCTATACACTGATCTCAACTGAATGTGTTGAGAGAAAAATCATATCCTTAAGGAAAAAATGTAAAAGCAAAATTACATAATAAGATAATTTTTTAAAAAATTAAAAATAATAATCTTTGGTCTTTGTTCAAACTCTACAATTCTTTCTCTGGATACAGATAGTATTCTCCATCATGGTCTGGCTTTCTTTAAGTGGAATGAGTACTGTGAAAGATGGTGGTGCTGGGATTCTGGAAGCACCAATCTCAAGGCTATTCCTCCCAGTATTATGCTATTCTTGCTCTTTTGTTCTATATACTTTGTAGTGCTTTCTCTTTGCTACTGTCAGTAACCAGTCTGCAAATTTACTATGATCAAATGTCTTTTTTAAACTTTTTTCATGGAGTCTCAGAAATACTTTGAGCTTCTTGAAAATTGCTATTTAAGTCCTAGATCTCCCATTGATATCTTTGCATGATCTGCAAGAAGTCTGTGAGACTACTCAACACCACAATCCCTACCTGGTCCACAGAAATGTCGATTAAACTTAGGGCATGATCCTTTTCTCCAGATTCCCTGTCCAGTCTTGAACACCGCCCCCCCCCCCAACCTTGCCTTCACTATCAGGTCCCTAGGCTTCTGATTTCCATTCCTAGCCAATGCAGTTGCCATTGTGCCATTCCTTGGTCATTTTCATTTTATATTTCTACCCTTCTTCTCTTCATCAGACTTTTAACTCTAGGAATTATAATCAAACCAATAGGGGAAACCAATTAATTGCTGTGAGTCTCCTTTCACCTGTGATTTCCTTGACAAAGCATCCAAATGGAGGCAGAGTTTTGCTAAGAAATCATACCTAAATAGCATCTTGTTATTTCTTGCCTATTTATATATGTTCCAGAAAATGCTCTGTGTGACATTGAAAGACTGATAAAGGAGTAGAAGAAAAAATATGTGGAAGGAATCAAAGATCAAAGCCATAACTAGGGTGGGCCTTTGGTACACTGTCCAGGGCACTGACCTTAGAGGATGGAATGTGATTTTTCTTCAATGTAGCCCAGACTTTGTGCCTCAGCAGCCACTTTCTCTTTTCTTAATTTCAAATTTGGTGAACCTCTGCAAGTCTGTGCTATGCCATGAAACAAGACTTCTGCTCTTGATCTGGTCTACTGCCAGGGGTCTTCAAGGATGTACCTCCCCTTTCCTCCACATGTTGGTTGAAACACAGAAAGTTCACTTTGGGGAAGGGCTGCCCTCCGTTCTGGGCCACAGTCTTTACAATTGGACTATCTTGTGTTTCAACATCACCTATCCTCTTCCTCTCCTTTTCTTCTACTACTATAGATAAAATCAATTTTTACTTACTGTTCTAAGATACCTGGACATTTTTTCAAGTTTTGAGGGTTTTTTTTTTTAGGTTTTTGCAAGGCAAATGGGGTTAAGTGGCTTGCCCAAGGCCACACAGCTAGGTAATTATTAAGTGTCTGAGACTGGATTTGAACCCAGGTACTCCTGACTCCAGGGCCAGTGCTTTATCCACTATACCACCTAGCTGCCACCTAGCCGCTCCCATTGAGAGTGGTTTTTGATTACATACCAACATAGCTTGCAAAGTCATTTCTATTTTGTTTCCAATTTATATGCAAAGTAGCCCAACATTAAATTGATTGCAGTTTTATTGTAGACTCCGAAATAAAGCTGGCTTAGTAATGATGGCTTTTAAACATCATCTAAATGTAAGGAATAGATTATGAGTTAGGATGAAAATCACAGCACTGCCCACCATTTTACATTGCAATGTTAGGATTCCAGGATAAGTTGTTATCTGTTTGCTATCCTGACTTTTCTGAGTAACTCATTGAGCCAGGTAAGCTTAACTGTATTGTCACAAAGTTTGCTCCTTAAAAATACCATAACAATCTGCCCGGTGTCATTGTGACACCATGACACAGGAAAGACCTACATCTTAAAGGCCAAGGTATACAGAACAACACCAGAAGTTCTGTTTTCTATTCTATCAGACCACTGGATTAAGATGGTTCTGGAAGAGGCGGTGAAGGATGTCTTTGCACAACATTCCCCTTGCTTTAATAAACATAATGTTCATGTGCATTCACTTTATGTCATGGTCTTTTTCTATTAAGAAAGACAACAATCAACCAACCATTGTTCATGTAAACTAAAGGTATTTTCTCTTAAGCTTTCTAATTTACTCAAAGGGCAGTGTTTGTACCTTTTTTCCTATTCTCTAAATTTATCACTGTTCATGGCACAGTGATGAGGTAAATAATACTTGTTAAATGAATGAACTTAATTTCCATTTGTTAACAATTATATTTGTCAAAGACCTAGTTCTTAACTACTTTCTCAGCATGAGAGCTTGGGTACTTAGTACCCTGTAGCTTTCTCTACTCATACAAATGGGGAGATTAAATTAATTTTTCAAAGAAAAAACAGTTGTTTTTGTTTAGATGATGCTCAAAAATTAGTGCATTTAAAAAAATTTAACCTTTCAATAACTATCAAAAATATTCTAGATGTAGCCTTGAATTTCTGAGTTAAATCAATACATGAGTGTGTGTATTTATGTAGGCAGCTGTGGAAGATAAGTTACAATATAAAACAAGATGTCTGATGTTTGAACAAACACACCTGAACTCATAATTTACTTCTAAATTAGTATCCCTTTCAAAGTAGTACTTTGGAAGTCTATATCTATATTCCAGTGTTTTGTCTGCTACTCTATTCCATTCAATTTAATTCAACAAACATTTATTAAGTGACTTCCATAAACAGAGGACTGTGCTTGGGGCTGAGTTAGATAAAAAGTTTAGTTAAGACAGCCTCCTGTCTTCCTGGAATATAGTCCTGGAATATCTATCTATCTATCTATCTATCTATCTATCTATCTATCTATCTATCTACATTTTCCCTACTTTTTTGATCTCATCAATATAGATATTCTTTCCATTGGTGTAGATTCTAATCTACTTATTTTTTTGATCTCATGATTCTTTTCCCATGTTCTTTTTTTTCTTATTATTTTATTTTTTTCCAATTATAAGTAAATGCAGTTTTCAGTATTCATCCATTTGCAAGTTTATGAGTTCTACATTTTTCTACCACTCTCCCCTCCATCTCCCCTCCCCATGGCAGTGAACAACTGGTAAAAATTGTATATGTACAATCATGTTTAACATTTCCATATTAGTCATATTGTGAAAGAGGAAATAGAACCAAAGGGAAAAAAGCAATACTAAGAAAAACATAAAGGAGGTTTTAGAAAGTGAGTGTAGCATGATTTGCTCTGCATTCAGACTCCACAGGCTTTTCTCTGGATATTGATGACATTTTCCATAACAGCTTTCTTAGGGTTGTCTTTGATCACTGAA
Source organism: Macrotis lagotis (assembly GCF_037893015.1). Classification (NCBI taxonomy): domain Eukaryota; kingdom Metazoa; phylum Chordata; class Mammalia; order Peramelemorphia; family Peramelidae; genus Macrotis; species Macrotis lagotis. Next base: position 84,423,233 of record NC_133664.1, on the reverse strand, counting down.
CTGCTGAGAGGAGTTGTGTCCATCATAATTAATCAACTCACAATGTTACTGTTACTGTGAATGAGGTTCTCTAGGTTCTGCTCACTTCACTCAGCATCACTTCATGCAAGTCTTTTCATGCTTTTCTAAAGTCCAACCACTCATGATTTCTTAGAGAACAAGAGTACTCCATAACATTCATATACCATAAATTGTTCAACCATTCCTCATTTGATGGGCATTTCCTCAAGTTCCAATTCTTTGCCACTACAAAAAGAACTGCAATAAATATTTTTGTACTGTGGGTCTTTCTCCATTTTTTATTTTCGCTTTGGGATATAGACATTGTAATGGTTTTGAAAAAACTGGCCCTTAATCCTATGTGATCCATTTCTGCTTCTGCAGTGGCAGTAATTGAATGGTATTATTATTAATGATATTATTATAACCCTTGTGAGGCACCTACAAACATTAAAAAAATAAGAAAACAAACTCATGATAAGTATTTAGGAAAAGTGTAAACAATATTGTCTATCCTTGCTCATGACTTTTCTGAACATGTCTTGTTGGTTTTACCTCCAGGACCTGTGGAGTTTTTTCTTAATATTTATCTTCAATGGCATAGGAATTATTTAGTAAAAACTGAAGTCACTTGACTAGGTGTTCCCAGGAAGTCTAACACATTTAGAGGCTTCCAAGATTGAGCTAAGAGAAAGGGTTAACTCTAGTGGAAGCCCTATTGCACTAATGATTTTCAAACATTTTTATTTACATGATGACCAGAACTCTGCCCTCTTCCCTTTTCCTATCTTAATGAATCCTATCTTGGATCCCATGGGTATATCCCTGATTCCATCAATCATGGTATTGATAAAGATGCCTTATTACTGGGGTCATCTTTATATAATGCTTTCTTTACTAATCTCTTTCTGAAACAGAATTTGAAGGAACCATATTTCAAATGTGTTGTATGAGACAAAATCTAATTTTTCATCATCACTTTTCTGATAGTAGGATACTTCATGAGAGTAAAGAGACATTAGGACAGTTTGGATCTTTTTATTGAATGTTGTCTCCCTTAACAGTTCTCAAAACACTACGATGGTTTCTTCCTATTCCCATTCCTCATGGAAATACTTTTATGCAGCAGCTCACTCATCCAATAATTCTCCTATAACTGAATTAATTTTCCAACTTTCTGCTACCCCTCACACATCACTTCGACATCATTTTCTACCTTTTTTTCCTATTTCCTTTGAACTTAATAACAAATAAAATGAACTTTTTATGTATATATTGTGGTATAGACAATTGTATTTGAAAGTGAGAATCTTTATCATTGATTTTTTTATTCTTTTAAAATTCAACATAAAACTTTCAAAATTATCTAGGTTATCTTTGATTCCTTGCAGTCTGACTTCTGTTTTCATCTCATTTTTTGAGGGAGATTGTGTCTCCTTATCCTTTCTCTTTTCTACCTCCCAGTTGAAAATGAAAAGAAAAACAAAGCGCTTGGAACAAAAATGTACAGATAAGTAAAACAAACCTCTATAGTGGGAACATGCTTCAACATCAGTCCTTTGGAATTGTGGGTGGACATTGCATAGATAAGAGTTCTAAAGTCTTTAAAAATCTTTCAGATTTTTATAGAATAAATTTATAGAATAAATTTTTCCCCTAGTTCTTTTCACTTTGACCCACACCAGTTCACCAAAATCTTCCCATTTTGCTCTGAAAATGATCCTTTTTATCATTTTTTATTGCACAATACTATTTTATCGTATTTGTGTCCTATACTCTGTTCAGTCTCTAATCAACTGATAGTACTTTCCTTTAGTTTTGTTTCCAGCACTTTGCCATTACAGAAAAGAGCTATTATAAATAATATAACTTGGGGTCCTTTTCTTCTTTGATTTCTTTGGGGTATAGTCTCAGTGGTAGTACGATTGGATCAAAAGACTGCATAATTAGGGGTGGCTAGGTGGCACAGTGGATAAAGCACCAGCCCTGGAGTCAGGAGTAGCTGGGTTCAAATCTGGTCTCAACACTTAATAATGACCTAGCTGTGTGGCCTGAGCAAGCCACTTAACCCCATTTGCCTTTCAAAAAAACAAAAAAAAGATTGCATAATTACTGACTTTTTGAGCATAGTTTCAAATTGTTTTCCAGAATGACTAGACCAACTCAAAACTCTTGTTTTTTAAGGAATGTTTTAATTTTTTTTCTCCATTTCATGTAAAGGTAATTTTTAACATTCAGTTTATATAATTTTTTGAGTTCTAAATTCCCTCCCTTCTTTCCCTCCTTGATAAGACACTTTGATATAGGTTATACATGCACAGTCATACAAAACATACTTCCATATTAGCCATGTTGCAAAAGAGAACACAATAAAAAAAAACCCCATAACCAAAAAAACTCATCTAATAGCCTATTAAATTAATTGTTTTCCTTTTTTTTGGTCATCTTTGCCAAACTGATTGTCAAACTAATCTCCCTCAGTCTAACACCTCTCAGCACAAGCTCTCATCTCTAAGTATACACTCCTTTCTTCACCATTCCCAGACCAGTCTCTCAGTATCTAGAATTTCAATAACAACCTGAGGCTTCTTCCTGACTCCCAAGGCCTGAAGAAAAACTGGCACCCTGAAAACTGCCCCCCCCACACAGCTACTACTGCTTTCCTGTTTGACTGGGTAGGTAGGTTCCTCAGGGTCTTACAATATAAATGAACCAGAGGCTCATAGATTGTGATCCAGAAAGGAACTCAGAATCCATTGACTACTACCTTCTTTTCCCCCTATCTGCTCCTCCTCCTACTTTTACAGAGGAGAAAACTGGAGTCTAAAAATATTAAATGATTTCTCCAGGATGAGTACAGGAAATAAATAGTCTTAGCATTCATAGTCTTGGAGAATTTTCAGGTCTATCAATACTGAAATGTATGTTATTTCTACACCTGCATTGGAACATCAATTATTGCATGACTATCCCTGTTCCCTATTATCTCCACATCCAAATATAAAATTCTGTTTGATGTTCAAAACCCTTTATAAGTAGTTCTCCTGTCCAAACCCTTGTTTGTGATCTTTTTTATGCTTTAAACTCTCTAACAAGCCTCCTTGGTGTTTTTTTTTTTTTTTGGCAAGGCAATGGGGTTAAGTGACTTGCTGAAGGTCACACAGCTGAGACCGGATTAGGACTCAAGTCCTTCTGCCTCTAGGGCCGATGCTCTATCCACTGTGGCACCTAGTTACCTCCTTCTTTGGTGTTTCTCAAAGGAAAAGCTCTATTTTCCAACTCTAGTCATTTCTCCCGGCTATCTTCCATACTTGGAACGCTTTCCTTCCTCATCTCTACCTCCAGGTGTCTCCAGCTTCTACCAGATTCCCAGCAGGAATCTCACCACATACAAGAACTCTTTACTAATTTCTTAATTCTAATGTCCCCCTGTTGATTATTTCCTATTTATGCTAGTATCTAGTTATATACACCTGTGGTGCAAGGTCTTGTTCATCTACCCTTACTATCTACCTGGCACTCACCTGTGGTTCCAAAAAGTTATGTAATGTGCAGCAGGCACACCCCAATGTGGAATGCTTAGAGCTTGGTGCCAAAGTCATTCACTTCACAGGGCACTGTCAATCATCCTGAGTTTTCTCTTACATTGAACTTTGGTAAGGGAATGAGGTTAATGACTTTGTGGGCCTCTGCCTCACTTAATTCCAATGTACTGCACAAGTCAAGAAACAACTCCTTGATGTCATCAGTATTGTTCAAAAACAAAGGACAAACAACAGCAAAATAGATTTTTTTTGCATTTTTGTCTCTTTTCCTGTCCCCGCCCCTCCAATAATACTTCCACCCACAGGGGTAGGGATGGTTTGACACAGTGCTTGATTGCAGGTAGAAGCTACTTAGTATTTATTGAGTGACTGAAAGTTATGCCTTCCCTTCTTATCACAAAACCTCTTCTCTGATGGGGATAAGGTGAGATGGGAGGGGAGGTGGTACCTAATTTTGCTACAGTTAACATATTAGACCATTATATTATTGGGAGAGGGGAGGAAATGCATTATTTTCCATGAGTGCAACAATGTAATTTACAATTATTTCCCATCAAATTTCAATAAGTCTGTTTTCTAGTTTAAAAGCCATAATAGTGGGGCGGCTAGGTGGTGCAGTGGATAGAGCACCGGCCCTGGAGTCAAGAGGACCTGAGTTCAAACCTGGCCTCAGACACTTAATAATTACCTAGCTGTGTGGTCTTGGGCAAGCCATTTAACCCCATTGCCTTGCAAAAACTAAAAAAAAAAATGCTGTACTACTTAGTTTTTTTAAAGCATTTTTGAATTTATTTTTTAAAGTACAAATCACAGTTTCTTTTTAAGAAATGCCATTTAAACTAAATAAGGGAAAATCCCCAGAGAAATAAGAGCTGATGTTTATATAGGACTTTAGGGTCTGCAAATCACATTACATATATTACCTTATTTGGTCCTTATAACTGTCCTTTATAAGAGATGCTATTATTATCCACTTTATGTAATTGGAAAAACTGAAGCTTAGAGACTTTAGTAGTTTGCCCAGGCTCATTCAGCTGGTAAGTGTTTGAGGCAAGAACTGAATCCAGATCTTCCAATGGTATGCTGCCCACCCTGCCTTGTTATGCCCTTGGGGTTAAGGGGCCCTAGAGGTCTTAATCTCTCATTGTCCTAAACAGTGTCAAATTTCTTTTGGAGCTAAATCTAGTAACTGAAACAGATAATCAAGTTGAATGAGTAGTTTACTGAAAAACATGTGAGGAACAATAATGAGACTGATTTTCTTAGGTGGCTCATACACTGTCTCTTGATGACAACTCCAAAAGGAAAACTCCAAGCATGACATAAACAATGGTAGTGTTGCCAGAAAATGTGACCAGCTAAAGTTTCAGAATGAATTCACTTAAAAGATTGACTCTGGCCCCGAAGGATATAGGGACAAAAAAAAGTTTATTTAGATATTGCTATGGTTAGCTGAAGTGAGGGAGAGAGATTATCAGGAGCAGCAACAGCAGCCTCCATGAGAAGATGAGCCATAAGGAAAGGTCAAGGATAATGAGAGTTTATTTTGGGGGGTCACACTCCCCAAGAATGGACTGATTTCCCAAAGTAAGATAAAGAATACGAGATAAGCAATAGAAAGGGTATAAAAGTATGAAAAAGTATTTGGGGAGAAGAGCAGGTTGGCTTCCCAAAGGAAGTTGAGCAACTCAACTACTCAGCTGAGCAGAGTTATTTTCATTCATTTGTACATGCATATTTCCAAGTTACAAAATTCCCCTCCACCCTCCTTTTCTACCCCCTCACCTCAGCAGGGAACAATAAGGTTAGCATTTTATATACATATTTAAGTAATGCTAAAATTTACTAAATACTAAATTTTACAAATTAGTAATTTTTGACATGAGGAATTAGGATTAAGGGAAAGAGATACATAAGAGATAATTTTTGTAAAGTATTCATCAGATTCAGAAGGGTTGTTTTTTTTTTTTTCTGTGTGTTTTGCTTTGTTTTGTTTTTCTTCCTCTGGTTGGGGATAATATAGTCCATAACCAGTCAAATACAGTTGTCCTAGCTCTCTGAACTGCTGAGAGGGGCTGCTTCCATGAAGGTTGTTCATCTCATAATGTTGTTGTTGATGTGTATGTTGTTCTTTTGGTTCTAATCCCTTCTCTCAGCATCAGAGTCCATAAGTCATTTCATGCTTCTCTAGAGTCTGACCATTTATGGTTTCTTATAGAACAATAATATTCCATAAGTATTCATATACCATTATTTGTTTACTCATTCCCCAATTGATGGGTATCTCCTCAAATTCTAATTCTTTGCCACAAAAAGAGCTGCTATGAATATTTTGGAACATACAAGACTTTTCCCATTTTTTATAGTTTCTTCTGGATATAGATCTAGAATTGGAATTTCTGGGTCAAAGGGTATGGACAGTTTTATTGCTTTTTGGGCTTAGAAAGGTTGGATTCATTCACAACTCTACCAGCAATGCATCAATGTCCCAATCCTCCCACAGTCTTTCCCAACATTGATCATCTTGCCTTTTTCTGATCTTGGCTAATCTAATAGATGTGAGATGATACTCATTGTTATTTTAATTTGCATTTCTCTAATCAATAGTGATGTGGAACATTTTTTTCACATGATTATATATATAGTTTTAATTTCTTCATTTGAAAACTTACTGTTCATATCCTTTGACCATTTATCAATTGGGGAAAGACTTGTGATCTTATAAATTTGATACAATTCTCTATATATTTTAGAAATTATTAAGGGCCCCCAACTGGTAAGGGGATTAATTTTGCTCAGGAGAGAAATGAAAGTTGTACACAGGCAGGGTTTCTAGCAGGACAACAAGCAGAGCCATTTATTGTCTAAAGATTCAGACTACTTTAAGATAAAAGACCACATCATTTACATGTGAGAAAAATAAGTCAGAATATCCCAGGCTCTGCTCAAGGTTGAGACCCTTGGCTCAACATTTTCCCAGGAAAACCAGATGTGTCTTTATCAGGCAAGCAGTTTTGATAAAACAGAGGACTGTGAAAAACTTCTGCAGAAGGGTCCCGTGAACTCAGAGCAAAGTCAGATTGACCTCTCTCTGAACAACTGCTATTCTCAACAAGAAATGATACCTTTATCAGAACTCCTCATTGGGAAGATTGTTTCCTAGCTTTCTGCTTTCTTTCTAAGTTTGGCGGCATTGATTTTATTAGTGCAAAACCTTTTGAATTTAATATATTCAAAATCATTCATTTTGCAGTTTATAACCTGCTCTAATTTTGTTTGGTTATAAATTTATCTTTTCCCATATATCAGATAGAGTATTTTGGTCTGTTAAGTGATCTATAGTATTGCTCTTTATGTCTAAATCCTGTATACATATTGAACTTATTTTGGTGTGAGATGTAGATCTATGCCTAGTTTTTTCCATACTGTTTTCCAGTTTTTTAGGTTTTTGCAAGGCAAAAGGGGCTAAGTGGCTTGCCCAAGGCCACACAGCTAGGTAATTATTAAGTGTCTGAGACCGGATTTGAACCCAGGTACTCCTGACTTCAAGGCTGGTGCTTTATCCACTATGCCACCTAGCTGCCTGTTTTCCAGTTTTCCCAAAATTTTTTTTGTCAAATAGCAAGTTCTTATCCCAGAGGCTTATGTCTTTGGCTTTCTCAAATATAGATTGCTGTAGTCATTTACTGCAGTTTCTTATTAAACCTATCCTAATCCTCTGATCCATTACTCTATTTCTTTTCCTTTCTTTTCTTTTAAGTGAAAGATTTTATTTATTTTGAATTTTACAATTTTTCACCTAATCTTGCTTCCCTCCCCCCCCCAAGGCAGTCTGTTAGTATTTATATTGATTCCATGCTATACATTGATCTTAATTGAAACTGTTGAGAGGGAAATCACATCCTTAAGAAGAAAATAATAAAATATAAGAGATAACAAGATTACATAATAAGATAATTTTTTTTTATATTAAAGGTCTTTGGTCTTTGTTCAAACTCTACAATTCTTTCTCTGGATACCGATGGAATTAGATCATTACCACCATGTTCTTGTTAGGGTATTCAATGTTCTTTGGGTTCTGCTTATTTTGCTCACCATTAGTTTATGTAAATCCCTCCAGGCTTCCCTGAATTCCCATCCCTCCTGGTTTCTAATATCGCAATAGTATACCATCACATACGTATACCACAATTTGTTAAGCCATTCCCCAATTGAAGGACATTCACTTAATTTCCAATTTTTTGCCACCAAAAATAGGGCTGCTATGAATTTTTTTTACAAGTGATATTTTTACCCTTTTTTATAATCTCTTCAGGGTATAGACCCAGTAGCAGTATTGCTAGATCAAAGAGTATGAACATTTTTATTGCCCTTTGGGCATAATCCTAAATTGCTTTCCAGAAAGGTTGGATGAGTTCACAGCTCCACCACAATGTATTAGTGTCCCAGATTTCCTGCATCCCTTCCCACATTGATCATTGTCCTTTCTGGTCATATTGGCCAGTCTGAGAGGTGTGAGGTGGTATCTCAGAGATGCTTTAATTTGCATTTCTCTAATAAGTAATGATTTGGATCGATTTTTCATATGACGGTGGATTGCTTTGATTTCCTCAGCTGTAAATTGCTTTTGCATATCCTTTGGGCAATTGCTTGTGTTTTTGAAAATTTGACTCAGTTCTCTGTATATTTTAGCAATGAGTCCTTGTCAGAAATACTAGTTGCAAAAATTGTTTCCCAATTTACTACATTTCTTTTGATCTTGGTTACAGTGGTCTTTGTTCAAACTCTACAATTCTTTCTTTGGATACAGATGGAATTAGAAAGTCCATTAAGGTTGATCATATCTGTGCAAAAACTTTTTAATTTAATGTAGTCAAAATTATCTAGTTTGTTTTTAATGTTCTCCATCTCTTCCTTGCTCATAAACTGCTTCCCTTTCCATAGATCTGACAGGTAAACTACTCCTTAATCTCCTAGTTAGTTTATAATATTTTTTATGTCTAAATCCTGTATCCATGTTGATCTGATCTTGGTATAGGCTGTGTGTTGGTCTAATCCAAGTTTCTTCCATACTAACTTTGAATTTTCCCGACAGTTTTTATTGAAGAGAAAGTTTTTATCCCAAAAGCTGGACTCTATGGGTTTATCAAATAGCAGATTACTGTAATTGTTTCCTGCTATTGTACCAAGCCTATCCCATTGATCTACCACTCTATTTCTTAGCCAAAACCAGACAGTTTTGATGACTGATGCTTTATAATATAATTTTAGATCAGGTAGGGCTAAGCCACCTTCTCCTTGGAGATTCTTGACTTTTTTATTTCTCCATATGAATTTACTTACAGTTTTTTCTAACTCAGTAAAGTAATTTTTTGGAATTTTGATTGGTAGGGCACTAAACAAGTAGTTTAGTTTTGGTAGAATTGTCATTTTTATTATATTAGCTCAACCTATCCAGGAGCAGTTGATGTTTGCCTAGTTATTTAAATCTGATTTTATTTGTGTGAGAAATGTTTTGTAATTTTTTTCAAGAAGTTTTTGAGTCTGCCTTGGCAGGTAGACTTTTATATTGTCTGAGGTTACTTTGAATGGGATTTCTCTTTCTAGCTCTTTCTGCCATACCCTGCCAGTTATATATAGAAATGTTGAGGATTTATGAGGGTTTATTTCATATCCTGTGACTTTGCTAAAGTTGCTAATTATCTCTAGTAGTTTTTTAGATGACTTTTTGGTATTCTCTAGGTATATTATCATTCATCTGCAAAGAGTGAGAGTTTTGTCTCTTCCTTCCCAATTCTAATTCCTTCAATTTCTTTTTCTTTTCTTATTTCTGAAGCTAATATTTCTAATATGATATTGAATAGTGGTAGTGATAATGGGCACCCTTGTTTCACCCCTGATCTTATTGGGAATGCCTCTTACCTATCCCCATTGCATATAATACTTATTGATGGTTTCAGATAGATGCTGCTTATTATTCTAAGGAACAATCCATTTATTCCCACACTCTCTAGTGTTTATAGCAGGAATGGGTTTTATCAAAAGCTTTTTCAGCATCTATTGATATAATCAATGATTTCTGATAGGTTTGTTATTGATGTAATTAATTATTATAATTTTTCTAATATTGAACCAACCTTGCATTCCTGGAATAAATTCTACTTGGTCATAATGTATTATCCTAGTGATAACTTGTTGTAATCATTTTGCTAAGATTTTATTTAAGATTTTTGCATCTATATTCATCAGGGAGATAAGTCTATAATTTTATTTCTCTGTTTTAACTCTTCCTAGTTTAGGTATCACCATATTGGTATCATAGAAAGAGTTAGGTAGAGTTCCTTCTTCACCTGTTTTTCCAAATAGTTTATATAGAAGTGGAACCAGTTGTTCCTTAAATGTTTGATAGAATTCACTTGTGAATCCATCTGACCCTGGAGATTTGTTTCTTAGGCAGTTCAATAATAGCTTGTTGAATTTCTTTTTTGCAGATAGGATTATTTAGGTATTTAATTTCCTCTTCATTTAGCCTGGGGAACTTATATTTTTGTAAATATTTGTCCATTTCACTTAGATTGTCAAATTTATTGGCATAGAGTTGGGCAAAATAATTCTGAATTATTACTTTAATTTCTTCCTCACTGGTGGTGAGTTCACCTTTTTCATTTATGATACTAGCCATTTGATTTTCTTTTTTAAATTAAATTGACCAAAGGTTTATCAATTTTATTTGTTTTTTCATAAAACCAACTCTTGGTTTTATTTATTAGCTCAAAAGTTTTCTTGCTTTTGATTTTATTAATTTATACTTTAATTTTTAGAATTTCTAATTTGGCATTTGATAGGGATTTTTTAAATTTGTTCTTTCTCTAATTTTTTTAGTTGCATATTTACTTCATTTATTTCCTCTTTCTCAAATTTATTCATGTAAGCATTTAAAGATATAATATGTCCCATAGGTTTTGATATGTTGTTTCATTATTGTCTTTATCTAGGATGAAATCATTAATTCTTTCTATTATTTGTTGTTTGATACACTCATTCTTTAAAATGAAGTTATTTAGTTTCCAATTAGTTTTGGGTCTATATCTCCCTGGCCCAATATTGCATATGGTTTTTATTGCATTATGATGTGAGAAAGATGTATTCACTATTTCTGTCTTTCTGCAACTGATCATTAGATTTTTATGCCCTAGTACATGGTCAATTTTTGTGTAAGTGCCATGTACTGCAGAAAAAAGTATATTCCTTTCTATCCCCATTAAATTTCCTCCATAAATCTATCATATCTAGGAATAGTTACACTCTGAGTGGTCATTTGTAATTTCCTGAAATTAGCACAAAAATGTTAGACATTTGTTCACCCAAGTACCTGCTTCCTGATGGATTCTGAGTATTGACTAACCAGCAGGCAAAACAATCTATTTACCTCCTTACCTCTAACAATCTATGTACCTCCTTAATTTCCTTCTTGTTTATGTTATGATTAGATTTAGCTGCATCTGAGAGTGGGAGGAGGTCTCCCACTAGTAGAGTTTTGCTGTCTATATATTCCTGTAACTCCTTCATCTTCTGCTCTAAGAATTTGGATGCTATACCATTGGGTGCATACATATTTAGTATTGAAATTACTTAATTGTCTATGGTACCTTTTAGAAGGATATAATTTCCTTCCTTATCTCTTTCAATGATATCTATTTTTGTAGCTGCTTTGTCTGAGATAAAGATCCTTCGCCTACTTTTTTTGCTTCAACCTTTTACCTTTACTCTACATGTATATCTTTGCTTCAAATGAGTTTCTTATAAGCAGCATATTATAGACTTCTGGTTTTTAATCCACTCTTCTATTCACTTACATTTTAAGGGAGAGTTCATCTTCCCTTGCTACTGTTAGTTCCCCTTTTCCTCCTCCTCCCCTCTTCTCCTTTTAATACTTGAAATGTAAGATAAGTTTTTTAACTTAACTGAGTGTATATATGTTAACTTTAAACCAAATCTGATGAGAGTAAGATTCAAGTGGTGCTCACCTCCTCCCTTTTTCCCCTCTATTGCTATAGGTCCTTTGTACCTCTTAATGTAATGAGATTTACCCCATTCAATCTTCTCCATCCTCCTGTCTCATTACTGTCCCCCTTTTTAAGGAGGTATTGTTTTTAACTCCTTCTGTGTGAGTCACAGAAAAGTCATGAGTGTCTGTCACTTCTGGCTAAGTATATTTTCTATAATAGAGTTATAATTCTTGAGTTATTAGAGTCTTTCTCCCAGGTAGGGATATAGCCATTTTCATCTTATTGGATAGCAGTTTCATGGATAAGTCATGAGTGTCCATCACTTCTGGCTAAGTATATTCTCTCTAATAGAATTATAATTCTCAAGGGTTATGAGAATTTTTCTCTCATGTGGGGATATAGCCAGTTTCATTTTATTGGATAGCAGTTTTTTTCTTTACCCCTTTTTAAAGTTTTTTTTTTGCTAGGCCATCGGGTTAAGTGGCTTGCCCAAGGCCACAAAGCTAGGTAATTATTAAGTGTCTGAGACTGGATTTGAACCCAGGTACTCCTGACTCCAGGGCCAGTGCTCTATCTACTGCACCACCTAGCTGCCTTCTTTACCCTTTTTTTTAAACCTTTTCATATGTCTCTTGAGTCTGCTGTCTGTTGTCCAAATTTTCTATTTAGCTCTGGTCTTTTCATCAGAAAATGTTGGAAGTCTACCATTTTGTTAAATAACTATCTATTCCCCTGGAAGAGCGAAGACTCAGTTTTGCCAGATAGTGGATTTTTGGCTGCATTCCAATCTCTCTTGCTCTTTGTAATATCTCATTCCAGGCCCTTGGATTCCTTAATGTTGATGCAGCCAGGTCCTGTGTAATCCTTAGTGTGACTACTTGGTATTTAAATTGTTTCTTTCTGACTGCTTGAAGTATTTTCTCTTTTATTTGATAATTATAAAATTTGGCTACAATATTCCTTGGTGTTTTTATTTTAGGATCTCTTTCTTGAGGGGATTGATATATATTCTTTCTTTTCTTTAAAAAAATTATTTATTTATTTATTTTTTAGGTTTTTGCAAGGCAATTGGCGTTAAGTAGCTTGCCCAAGACCACACAGCTAGGTAATTATTAAGTGTCTGAGGCTGGGTTTGAACTCAGGTACTCTTGACTCCAGGTCTGGTGCTCTATTCACTGCACCACTTAGCCGCCCCTTAATGTATTCTATCAATAAATATTTTGCCTTCTGGTTCCATGATATTAGGGTTGTTTTCCATAACTAAATCCTGTAATATTAAGTCCAGGCTTTTTTCCTTTTCATTGTTTTCAGGAAGACCAGTAATTCTGAGATTATCTCTCCTTGATCTATTCTTAAGGTCAGTGGTTTTGCTGATGATGTATTTTACACATTATTCTATTTTTTCTATCTTTTGGTTTTTACAGACTCTTGTTGTCTCATGAAGTCATTAGTCTCCACAGACTGCATTCTTTTTTTCAGAGAAGAATTTTCTTCATTTACCTTTTACAACTCCTTTTCCAATTGATCAATTCTATTTTTGAAGTTTTCCATTTGCCCAAGTGTAGTTTTGAGAGAATTTTCTTCTTGTATTTGCCCAATAAAGGATTTGAGAGAATTATTTTCTTTTTGCATTTGACAAATTGAGGATATATGAGAATTATGCTCATTTTGTATTTGTCCAGTTATATTTTCCAAGGATTTGTTTTCTTATTGTGAGATGTTAATTTTTTCTTGCACTGTGTTTGTTTTCTCTTGAATTTCTTTTCCTAATTTTTCCAACTGATTTTTAAACTCCTTCCTGATTTCTTCAAGGAAGTCTTTTTGGACTGTAGACCAATTCATATTCTCCTCAGAAGTTCTAGATCTCTCCAGCTTAGGTCTGTTTTTCCAAATATTTTTCCATGGGCCCCTCTTCCACTGGCCTTTCTTTATTTTCTGAAGATCTTGTGTTGGAGGAAGGGCTGACTCTCAGAGGTTTGCTCTAGTAACTCCAAAGGCCAGGCAGCAGGAGGCACTGGTTGCTTTCTCTGGAGCATTTTAGGCCCTCAGCAGCAGGGTCTGAATTGTCCTTGAACAATGTACTGGGTCCTGGGGGAGGGAGTTATTCACCCTTTCAGCTGAGGGAGCTCTACTGCCCACACCTGAATCTGAGGGGCTTGCTCTGCAAATCTCTGTGCTGGAGCTCACCCTCCAGCGGGACTGGGATTCACCAGACATTTGTTCCTCTAGTCAGAAATGATTGTAAATTACAGAGACACTGACTCAGATCCTTGCAGATTATGATGCCCTCATTAGATAAGGTGCTAAGCACCTGTGATTATAGTGAGTCAAAGGATAATGAGACACGTAATTTTAAAGTTAGCATCTCTGCTTTTCTTCAGGGCACTATTGGTAATGAAACCAAATCATCACTAGGCATGTATGTACTGAGTGGTATAGCATCCAGATTCTTGGAGGAAAAGCTGAGTAATTTACAAGGAGACATAGGCAACAAAACTTTAATAATGGGAGACCTCAATCTCCCTCTTTCAGAACTAGTTAAAACTAACAAGAAAATCAACAAGAAGGAAGTTAAGAATGCAAATGAATTCTTAGACAAACTTAGATATGATGGACCTCTGGAGAAAACTTAATGGGGATAGAAAAGAATATACCTTTTTCTCAGAAGTACTGATGGTGCCTTTTAAGAAAATGTAATTTCCTTCCTTATCCCTTTTAATGAGATTGAATTTTTACTTTACATTGTCTGAGATTAGGATCACTACCCCAGATTTTTTTTTATTTCAGCTGTGGCGTAATATATTTTGCTCCAACCTTTTACCTTTATCTTGTGTGTTTCTCTCTCCTTCAAATATGTTAATTGTAAACAACATGTTGTGGGCTTCTGGTTTTAATCCATTCTACTATTGCTTCCATTTTATGGGAGAGCTCATTCCATTCACATAAATGTGAATTAAAATTAAATTAAAATTACTAATTATTTCCCTCCATGCTATCTTTCTCCACTTATATTTATCTCTTTCCTTTTCTCTTATTCCCCTCACCAAAATTTTATTCCCTTTCCCCTTTGTCTTTTCTTTTAAAAATTTAACTTTCAGTTTTTTCACTTATACCTTTCCTTTCCTTTTATCAGTCCCTTCTTCCCTTTTCTTTCCCTTTCCCAGTCTTCCCCTTTCCTGTAGAGTAAATCAGATTTTTAAACCCAAGTGGGAATGTATCTTATTCTCTCATTGGGCTAAATCTATTGAATAGAATTTACTCAGCATTCATCTCCCTTCTTTCCCTCTAAAATTATAAATCTTTGTGCCTCTTCCCTTGGTGTTATTTATCTCTCTAACATTATTAATGATTAATTAAATTATCATCAATCACAATTTGATTGCTTGATAAACTCCTATTGTTATCAAGATATCATTACAGATTGTTTACTTGATTGCTTGATGAGCAGCATTGACTCAAATTGCATCAAATTATAATTATAATCATCTTTTACCTTACCCCTTTTCAAGAATCTTTCAAATATACACAATCTTTCTCCCCAGTCAAAGTATCATCTTTCTTGAACTACTTGTGCCCCTCCCCCCCAGACCAGTTTTCTTTCACACTTTACTTCCACCTCTCCCCACCCAGGGTACTTAACACCCTGTTAAGTGAGACAAAACCTATTCTGTCTCCCATTTTACTCCCCCCCTCAAACTAGGGTTCTTAACTCTTTTTAAGTGAAACACCAGTTAAGTCAAACTTTGTTCTAATTAACTAAGAATCTTAAAGATCTCTAAGTACTGGGAGGCTCTCCTGGTCTCACCTAAGACCTTTACCACTGATTGTAAGTCACAGAGACACTGACTTAGGTCCTTGCAGTTTTTGAATAGACAAGGTGCTAAGCACCTGTGATTATAGTGAGTCAAAGGATAATGAGACACTTAATTTTAAAGTTAACACCTCTGCTTTTCTTCAGGGCTTTTTGTCTGAACATAGTAATGTGATCTTAGACCTCTACAATGGAGAGACAAGATTTAACTATACCCATATCCTTTTGGTTTCATCCATTTATATTCTACCCTCTAATTATCTTTAGAGAAGTAAAGTTCCCAAGAATTAGAAATGCTATATCTTCCCTTTTAGGGTTGTATACAACTTGATAGTCTTGACCAACATTTATTTTTGTTTTTTCATTCCTTTTTTCATTTACCTTTTTTTAAAAAGTGGAATTCTTGATTTATGTATTTGTGATTGAATTCTCTTTTTAGTTCTGGTCTTTGTGTCAGGAAATTCTGGAAGTCCTCTATTTCATTAAACATCTGTCTTTTCTCCTGATATTATATAATGTCTTTAAAGTAGTTTTCTATAGTAGGTGCTCTTTTAGCTTTTTTTGTTAATCTTTGTGGTTTTAGTTCTGCTCCTGGGGGGTAGGGAGTATAGATTCAAGTTTTTATTTTGCTGGGACTGAGGTCTGATCCCTTGCTTGTTGTTGGCTAAGATGTTGCCTATGCAGTCCAGGCCTTGCCTTTGCAGAGTTTTTTCCCTCCTTTATGTCCAGTTCTGACTTAACAGTGGTTTGTTCCAGACCCAGTCCTATCTTTTACCCTGGTGTTTTCAGAGTTCAGATTTTGCTTGGGTTGGGATCCTCCCTGCTGGCTTGCTGTCTAGCTTCTGGGACTTCTGCTGTTGCTAAGGTGTTGGGACCTGGATTGCATTGTGGCTAGGAGCCTCCTGCTGTCTTTTCCACTTATCCACTTCTTGGACTTTACTTTCCCCTTTCCTGCAAAGAGACGGGATCTTCACTGAAGATCCTCCACGATGTCTACAGTTGAAAACTTCTTTGAATCTTCTCTTTTTCTTGTGGGATCTGTAGTGTTAAAGTCAAGAGTAGAGGCTTCATTTATCTTTGGTAGGAGAAAGCTCCAAGGAGCATGTTAGCTTCTTGCTGCCATCTTGTCTCTGCCCTGGAAGTCACCCAAGGTGAACTTTTAAAGGAGCAGGAAGATGAGGAAATTAGAGATATGTAGATAAGGGGAGGTAATTTAATCCTTTCACTATTATTTTGTTGATTAGGGCTTGTCTTATGTCTGGGGACAGGGATTTACTGAATCCTGAGGGGGGGGATGGGGCAGGTAAAAGTTAATTGACCTCATCTCAATAGCTTGAACAATAGGATGGGGGGAGGGAGATACAGATCAATGGCTTTGAGCAGTGTGATAGAGGTCAGTGTTAAATATAAAATACATGGTCAATGTAGAGGGAACTGATTAATTGCAAATCACATTTCTCTAACATTTCCTCTACTTTAGTAGCATCATTAGATGATATACATGGCTATTTAAGGTACTAGTTCTGAAAACTTCAACAGTGTATATGTATATGCATATGCATATATGTATAAAGGGCAGTAAGAGGGGGACATAGCCCTGAACTTGGAGATGAATTTTGGATTTTAATGCTGCCTTGCACCCTTGGAGTTGTATGATTATGGGTAGGCCACTTAAATTCTCACTTAAACACTTTAAACTTCTTCATCTGTAAAACTGGGATAACATTTGAACTACTTGTCTGATCCTATCACCTGCAATAGCTCTGGTGTGGGTCTGGACATGAATTTCTGAGAGTCAGGTTAGGTAGACAAACATATCCAAACACAAAAGGTTGGGAAGTGAAAATCTATCAACTTTATGTTTGGAAACTCAGACTTTTTATAGCAAAAACTTATCTCAGGAATGACTGGTTAAAAGAGACCCAGTTTTACAAGTTCCTGGGTAAAGTTACAATATTTGTTCTTAGAAAAATGCATGCTTCTCTATCAAAGAAACTTTTTACAACCATCCTGGAGTCACAGATTATCCTAGGTCATGGTTCACTGGTAAGCCAATGGATCCATACAATGAGCAATAATCCATACATACCTTTGATGAAAAAGATCACCAAGGATATGTGATTATCACTCCCTGGGGCTAGCCCTCTACAGATTCCCACTTCTTAGACATATTGAAGCTTTAGGCTGTGTGTCAGGACAACTATGTTTTGTCCCAGTGAGAAAGGGCATTTAATACAAATGGGTATAATACACAATATCAATAATAATGCAAAGATACCAGGAAGCATGCTCACTAATAGGTTCATAAAATGAAAAGAATGAAATCTATTAACAAAGTTAAATTATCAATATTTGAATCCATTTCCATTCTAGGTGCAAATGCAATATCTTTAACAATTTTATTCAATTGATTCATATCCATAGTTATAGAATCATTATACCATATTCCATTCAAATCACCTTTATATTATCCCATGGAATAAGTGAAGTGTTATATTTAAAAGGAGTAACACAAATAGAAAATCTATAACCACATTGCAATTGTTTCTTGTGTTCATTAAAGAGGTTTGTAATGCATTAATCAAATGATAAAGATCTTCATTAATTCTCTCCTGAACATTTTCTGATAATTCTTGAATATATTTAGCTTACATTTTTTCTTTATTCCCTATTTGTACAAAAATAGTCACTGAAGTGGCTGCTATAATGGCTGCTATGATACACAATGCAACTAACACATCTCTTCTGCCTAATTCTCTTTGACGTTTTGTCTAAGAACTCTTCAGCAGGAGATTTATACAAGCCTTCTACCTTGGTGGGTATTTTAGCAAATTTTGGTTGTCTTATCATGAAAACAACATCATCATCCTTCACTTCCTTATTTATACATGCTCGAATATTGCAATTGTAACAGTTAACATTATATCCCCCTTTTATCTCTCATAATATTGACATCTTTGAAAGATCTTATCACGATGGCAATATCTGTGCATGCAGTCACAGATAATTTCTTTTCTGCAAAAGATATTTTGTCCAACATCTTATTCCATCGTAAATACCTTATCTCATCTATAGCTGCCATAGCCTTCCATATCTCTGAATTAACTAACCCTATTTCTGGGTATATAATTGGTTTAATATAGCCTGGAATATTCCATGGAACAACTCTATCAGGAGAATTACCCACCTGTAGCAAAATAGAATGATCATAAATTCTTCTATCTGGGGTATGACAGGCAACCCAGGGTGAAAAACATTCATTTTTGAAATACCAAGCATGTAAATTTAAACAAGGAGATTCTGTAGGAATTATCTTTCTTCCTTCAATACTTTCTACAAATGGAATTCCTGATATTTCTAAGGTCCTAAATGTTCCCATGTTATAAATATTTGGATGAGCTGAATGTTTAATTTTTCTTAATTTAACATATGGTTCAATAGTACATAATTTACAAAAACATATAGGTGTCACAGTATTTAAACCATAAAAATAATGCCTAAATTTTCTTCTCAGCTTCTCTTCTTTGATATCTCCAGTAGAAACTTTGTTATATATCCCAAATAATCTGCATCTTCCCCAATTATTACAATTTCAGCCATACTCTCTCCCCATTGTAGAGTAGTGACCCATGGAGGGTTTTGAACATAGGTCCAATATTCAATTCCTTTTACAGTCCCCAAATTGTTCATGAGTAATATAAGCATCATAAATTGTCCCATAAGTCCATGACATATTCTCCTCTCATCCTTTTCTTTTTTATTTCTTAAGTGTAAGCTATTCATATACCATTACTTGATTCATCTGGTCTGTACAGTCTGATATGTCTTTCTGGTACCCAGACAGTTTCTCCATCTGTGGACAAAACAGAAGCATACCCTCGACCTCAGGTTAATAATGGATCCAGTCATTTTCATTGTTGATGCCTTAGGATCGATCCTTCCACGTGAACATGTCCTTCTCTTCATGTTGTATATCCTTAAAAAAATCTTCAGGTGTTAATTGTTTATCATTCAATGTTTAAAAATTCATGGTATATAAGGCAAGATTTACTCTCCTTCCTTGTTTCCCCTTTGTCCCTATATATTCCCCTTTCTTTTGCACTTCCAGAAATCTCTTAAGATCTTTATGTTTTCTTTCTACTGAATCTAGACCAGTGGGGTTATAGGGAATACCTGTAATATGTTTTATATCGTAATATGCACAGAATTGTTTAAATGCCATAGAAGTATATCCAGGGCCATTATCTGTTTTTGTGGATTTGGTATCCCTACAATAGCAAAACAATGGCATAAATGATCAATCACACCTTGTGTAGCCTCTGAACTATGTGCTGTTGCCATCTCACATGAATCAAATGTATCTACAGTAACATGAATAAATTTCATTTTTCCAGAAGATGTATAAGTCACGTCCATCTGCCACAATTCATTAGGAATGTGGCTTCTAGGATTCTTAGAATAATTTGTAAGGGTAGGTAAATATGGAATGTATAGTTGACAGGATATTACTATATTCCTTGCTTGCTCTTTGGTGATTTTAAATTCTTTTCTTAATAAAGAGGCATTCTGGTAAAATTTTTTGTGACACTGCCTCTTCTACTAAGCTTATAAGAAGTAGAAGGGTTAATTGATCATATATAGGCCCAGGCAATTCAGTGTGGGAATGTATATATTCAGAAAGGATTATATCTATCTCTCATAACTTTTTGTAACTCTTTAAAGAGTTGACATAAGTCTTCATCAGTGCTATGTTTAATAAAAGTTGTTTCTATGTATTTGACCACATGATAACTATACTTACTATCTGTAAAAATGTTAAGGGTTTGTGGCTGTTCTATTAATACCATTAATTGGGCATATAATTCATTCTTTTGTTTTGATTAAAAATATTTTTAAACTGCATTTTTGCTTGGACCTACAGGTCTAGAATAGGGTCCATCACATTGTTTAAAAAGTTCAGGAAACCTAAAGTGTCATAACTTCAGATATTTTCCCTTATTACCTCTACAGAGCAATCAATCATTAACTCCAGGCTTTGACATCATTACAGTAAAATAGCTTATCTTGATAAAACTAGATCATATAACTTTTCAACATCTTGCTCATCAGTAAATTGCCTAACTATGGGTTACATAATTTTCAATCTCCCATTTCAAAGCCTCTCACATTTATTCAGTATTATTGGAAATAATTGCAGTTAAGCTTTAACTTCCCATTTTCTTATAAAACTTTCTTCTAAGGTTACCATTTTTGCTTTTTTAAAATTAAAACATTAAATTCTTAACTTACATGAAACATGTTTCCATGCTAACATCTCATTCTCTTAAAGTTAACCTCATAACTAAATATCTTTTACATAAAAATTTCTTTCACAACTTTGTTTTATAAGCTTATTTTCCTCCTGTTCAAATACACTCCTATTTTCTTCTTCTTTTTTTTTAGGTTTTTTGCAAGGCAAATGGGGTTAAGTGGCTTGCCCAAGGCCACACAGCTAGGTAATTATTAAGTGTCTGAGGCCAGATTTAAACCCAGGTACTCCTGACTCCAGGGACAGTGCTTTATCCACTGTGCCACCTAGCCGCCCCCAGCTCCTATTTTCAAAAAGAAAATAAGATTTTATGAATTTAGTTTTATATATATATATATATATATATATATATATATATATATATATATATATATATAATTTCCAAAAAATCCAATGTAAAAATTTTTACAAATGCCAGGGTTACAGGATACATATATAATTTCTTCTTCTTTTTTTAATTTATTTTTTTTAAAGATATCATTTGAGTTTTACATTTTCCCCCCAAATCTTGCTTCCCTCCCCCTCCCCAGAAAGCACTCTGTCAGTCTTTACTTTGTTTCCATGTTGTACCTTGTTCCAAATTGGGTGTGATGAGAGAGAAATCATATCCTTAAAGAGAAGAGAAGTCTAAGAGGTAACAAGATCAGACAATAAGCTATCTAAATTAAAGGGAATGGTCCTTGCACTTTGTTCAAACTCCACAGCTCCTTATCTGGATACAGATGGTACTCTCCTTTACAGACAGCCCAAAATTATTCCCGATTGTTGCACTGATGGAATGAGCAAGTCCTTCAAGGTTGAACATCACTCCCATGTTGCTGTTAGGGTGTACAGTGTTTTTCTGGTTCTGCTCATCTCACTCAGATGCAAATCCCTCCAGGTTCCCCTGAATTCCCATCCTTCCTGGTTTCTAATAGAACAATAGTGTTCCATGACATACATATACCACAGTTTGCTAAGCCATTCCCCAATTGAAGGACATTTACTGGATTTCCAATTCTTTGCCACCACAAACAGGGCTGCTATAAATATTTTTGTACAAGTAATGTTTTTACCCTTTTTCATCATCTCTTCAGGGTATAGACCCAGTAGTGGTATTGCTGGGTCAAAGGGTATGCACATTTTTGTTGCCCTTTGGACATAGTTCCAAATTTCTCTCCAGAAGGGTTGGTTGAGTCCCCAGCTCCACCAACAGTGCAATAGTGTCCCATATTTCCCACATCCCTTCCAACAATGATCATTATCCTTCCTGTTCATACTGGCCAATCTGAGAGGTGTGAGGTGGTACCTCAGAGAAGCTTTAATTTGCATTTCTCTAATAATTAATGATTTAGAGCATTTTTTCATATGGCTATGGATTACTTTGATCTCATCTGTAAATTGCCTTTGCATATCCTTTGACCATTTGTCAATTGGGGAATGGATTTTTGTTTTAAAAATATGACTCAATTCTCTGTATATTTTAGAAATGAGTCCTTTGTCAGAATCATTAGTTGTAAAGATTGTTTCCCAATTTACTACATTCCTTTTGATTTTGGTTACATTGGTTTTATCTGTGCAAAAGTTTTTTAATTTAATGTAATTGAAATCATCTAATTGGTTTTTGGTGATGTTCTCCAACTCTTCCTTAGTCATAAACTGTTCCCCTTTCCATAGATCTGACAGGTAGACTAGTCCTTGATCTTCTAATTTGCTCATAGTATTGTTTTTTATTTCTATGTCCTGTAACCATTTGGATCTTATCTTGGTAAAGGGTGTGAGGTGTTGGTCTAATCTAAGTTTCTTCCATACTAACTTCCAATTTTCCCAGCAATTTTTATCAAAGAGGGAGCTTTTATCCCAATGGCCAGATCTTTGGGTTCATCAAACAGCAGATTACTATAATCATCTCCTGCTTTTACACCTAGTCTATTCCACTGGTCCACCACTCTATTTCTTAGCCAATACCAAACAGTTTTGATGACTGATGCTTTATAATATAATTTTAGATCGGGTAAGGCTAAGCCACCTTCTTTTGCACTTTTTTTCATTAAGCTCCTGGCAATTCTTGACTTTTTATTTCTCCATATGAATTTACTTACAATTTTTTCTAACTCATTAAAGTAATTTTTTGGAATTTTGATTGGTAGGGCACTAAACAGATAGTTTAGTTTTGGTAGAATTGTCATTTTTATTATATTAGCTCTACTTATCCATGAGCAGTTGATATTTGCCCAGTTACTTAAATCTGATTTAATTTGTGAGAGACATGTTTTATAATTGTTTTCAAAAAGATTCTGAATCTGTCTTGGCAAATAGACTCCCAAATATTTTTATATTGTCTGAGGTTACTTTGAATGGGATTTCTCTTTCTAGCTCTTCCTGCTGTTTCTTGCTAGACATATATAGAAAAGTTGAAGATTTATGAGGGTTTATTTTATAACCTGCAACTTTGCTAAAATTGCTAATTGTTTCCAATAGTTTTTAGATGATTTCTTGGGATTCTCTAGGTAGACCATCATGTCATCTGCAAAGAGTGAGAGTTTTGTTTCTTCCTTCCCAATTCTAATTCCTTTAATTTCTTTTTCTTCTCTAATTGCTGATGCTAACATTTCTAATACAATATTGAATAGTAGTGGTGATAATGGGCACCCGTGTTTCACCCCTGATCTTATTGGGAATGCCTCTAGCCTCTCCCCATTGAGTATAATGCTTGTTGATGGTTTCAGATAGATACTGCTAATTATTTTAAGGAACAGTCCATTTATTCCTACACTCTCTGGTGTTTTTAATAGGAGTGGATGCTGCATTTTGTCAAAAGCTTTTTCAGCATCTATTGATATGATCATATAATTTCTGATAGGTTTGTTGTTGATATAATTGAGTATACTAACAGTTTTCCTAATATTGAACCAACCCTGCATTCCTGGAATAAATCCTATTTGATCATAATGTATTATCCTAGTGATGACTTGTAATCATTTTGCTAAAATTTTATTTAGGATTTTTGCATCTATATTCATCAGGGAGATAGGTCTATAATTTTCTTTCTCTGTTTTAAATTTCTCCTTAAATAACAGATATTAAATAAGTTACTTTGATCTTACATATACATATTCCATTTAAGAAACAGTAGGTGGAAGAGCACAGCTTTTCACAATCTCTGAGCCAAAAGACCTTGAGAAATATAACCTTGTTGACAAGGTATTCTCTAGTTTTCTTATAACAAATCTTTACAAAGGTGATGGATGATACTTCAATTCATCCATTGTTTGTTATTGTAATACAATATTAAAATTTCAAAAAATTGTCTGAATCTGTTCTTATACAAAGTTTACTAATTATTCATACCATATTTCAATTTAATGTGTATTCCCTTTACTCCCCAAAATTCTGTAATACATAAAATTTCTTGATATCAGATGTTTCTAAAATCCCTTTTTTATGATTACAAGATTTTCTCTAAAGTTCTCTTAATAATCTTATAAATTCCAAACCTATATTCAAAATTACCTTAAATTATTTTCCTTTTCAAGATATAAAAGTTTGCAAATCCTTCTTATCTGTATCAGTGCTATTCTAACTTCTCAATGCTCTAACTTAAAAGAACTTTCTATCTTCACTGATAAAATGATGTTCTGGGAATTGGAGATTCCTCACATTTTGAGATATCAAGGTGTAGTGTGCACTAATTATTTACCTTTACTTTTTATCATTCCTTGCTCACACCAAATTTTTTTTATTATATATATGTATATATATTATCATGCTAATTAAGACCAGTCCAAAAAAATAATTTTAGGGACAAATTCAATTTCTCCTAGGTCCCTTATACGTTTAAATTGCCAAATCAGTAAATAAAATTCGATTAGTCTATCAGACTATAAAAAGAGATAATAGAAAATAATAGAACCCCTTCTCCTCAAAAAACAACATGATTCTCAGGAAAATATCCAAAAAGGTGCCAATCATGAGTTTTGGGAAAAAAAAAGATCTAATTTTGAAAAGAGAGAATGGAACGAATATTAGCCAATAAGAACACAGAGAACAGCAGGCCTGAGAGCCAGCTGAGAGCTTCTCTCTGCCTGTATTTTAAAGCAAACACATATAGACATAAATGGAGTCAGAGCATTTAGAAGCAGAGAGGCCCCCAAAATCCGGGGAAACCCCACTCTGCTCTCACACTAGAGGGTTCTTCTAAACATCACACAAAGACAAAAAACAACAGGATAATACCACCAAAGGTAACAAATCTTCCAAGAAACCAGAGGAAAAATGCAGAGAACCTTCCATTTTTCACAATACATTTTTCCATTCAAAGGTTTTTGATATCTAACACTTCTTGATTTTAACCATAAATAACTATAACTTTTGAGAAGGCAGACAGTCATTCAAAAATCCCTCAGCCTAATTGGAATATCCCCTGTCCCCTATCAGCTTAGAGTAAACCAAATAACTTCAACAGACCTAAATCTTTTCTGGGAGGGTAGTCTTTTTTTTAAATCCTCAATTGTTCCATTATTTTTTGTAATAATCAAATTATGTATTTTAAAATGAACCTGATTATCTTGTCTTTTTGAAATGAAACAGCATTTTTAAAATTTAACATTTTATTTTATTTTATCAAGTCTTCATGAAACAATTCTCTCTTATCTAATGCTTTTTCTTAATTCCTCTCTCAGTTAACTTCAAGATCTAGATAAGTGAGCCATAAGCAAACAAGCTGTCTGATCTCTGCCACCTCCTTTTTCAGGCAATTTTAGCCATGCCTGTTCGTGAGCCTGTAAAGTATACCCAATATGATTATTTACTCCTGCCCATGGACCAGTGCTAGAGAGCATTTCAAATGTTTTTCTTAACCCTGCTGCTTCACTTTTAGCGTGACTAGTATAATTCTCAAAAAATTCAGTTTTTCAAATTAAGTAATCTGGTATAAGAGTAGAATTTGCAATCATGGTCCAATCTTCTGGGGCTAATATTTGTCTACCTAATATTTCTATTATATTCAATACATATGAACTGGTGTTACCATACATGGTTGTTGCTGATTTTAATTTTCTAAATATTTTAAAATCTAAATTATTGTAGTCTCTCAAAACAATCCCTGGAATCTTTGGATCAGGTCTCTCACGTAGGAGAAAAGAGAACAATGACTCATATCCCATGGAATCTTCTCTCCCTTATCTATTGCTTTTCCAGCTGCTATTTGAACAATATTCATATGCTCCTTATCTTTGATAACATTTTCTTCTTTAGTCTGTAAATGAGCAGAAGGTGGGTTGTTAGAGTTAAGAGGAGGTGAAGCTGGTTGGGGTGCCACCACCTCCAGAAGCCCAGGAGCAGCAGCCTCTGCGGCAGCCTGAGCAGGTGGGGCCTGGCATCCCAGAGACCCTCTGGTACAAGTTCCTAAAGTGGGAACCAGGAGGAGGCTTCTCCTGGGAAGGTAGGGCCCCTTGGCCTTGGCCTCCACACCCCTTCCTTCCACCCGGAGGCAGGCATGGGTCTGGAGGTGGCATTGGAGGTAAAAGCCACCACTCTTTTTTACTCTTATCTTCCTGCTGAATAGCTTGAACATCTACATCATATTTTAATATACTCTGAGCCAAAGGAACATCTCCAGGGGGAGTCAGGCAGATTTTAAAAATATCCCACAATGAAAAGACTCCTTTAGGGAATGCCTCCTGACCTTCCTGTTTAAAATGGTCACTCATCTGTTTCCCCACAGTTTCCCATTTTTCAATACTTCGTACTCCTTCTGGAAACCAAGGACAACATTTTTGTACACATTCACGAAATTCTTCGAATTGTTTTGCTGTTATTAACAAGCCTCTTTCTTTAACTATCTGCTTTAGCACTTTCAAATAATGTCCTCTATCCTTAAACTGTTCCTGTCCCATTTTAATGCTCTCTGTTTTAGACCTGATGAAAAAATTATTTACCTTAATTGCCTGCTGTCCCTTTATGAGATCTCTTTTGACCCGCAAGTGTCCTAACTTTATCTTTCCTTTCCAGATTGATTCCCCTCAGGCGGCTAGGTGGCACAGTGGATAGAGCACTGGCCTGGAGTCAGGAGTACCTGGGTTCAAATCTAGTCTCAGACAACTAATAATTACCTAGCTGTGTGGCCTTGGGTAAGCCACTTAACCACATTGCCTAGCAAAAACCTAAAAAAAAAAAAAAGATTGATTCCCCTCCAGGTTCATCTATCCATCTGTCAGTCCATCCCTCCATCAGTCCCTGTTCAGGCATCAGCTATCGCCCGCAATAGCTCTGGTGTGGGTCTGGACATGAATTTCTGAGAGTCAGTTCTGGTAGACAAACATCCAAACACGAAACTTTGGGAAGTGAAAATCTACCAACTTTATTTTTGGAAACTCAGACTTTTTATAGCAAAAATTTATCTCAGGAATGACCGGTTAAAAGAGACCCAGTTTTACAAGTTCCTGGGTAAATTTACAATATTTGTTCTTAGAAAAATGCATGCTTCTCTATTAAAGAAACCTGGAGCCACAGATTATCCTAGGTCAGGGTTCACTGGTGAGCCAATGGATCCATACAATGAGCAATAATCCACACATATCTTTGATGAAGAAGATCACCAAGGCTATGGTGAATATCACTTCCTGGGGCTGGCCCTCTATATGATTGGAATGTTATAGGAAAGCACTTGTTAATATTAAAGCACAATGTAAATGTAAATTATCATTGTTATACTTTACCTATTTTGCATTTTAGGAGGGACCTTTCCAAAGAGATCAAAGAAAAGGGAAAAGGACCTATTTATATGAAAACATAGAAGCTCTTTTCTGGTGGCAAAGAATTGGAGAATGAGGAGAGATCCAACAATTGGGGAATGACTGAATAAATTGTGAGCTATGATTATGATGGAATACTATTTGTCCTATAAGAAATGGCAAGCATGAGGGTTTAAGAAAAACCTGGAAAGACATATATGAAAAGTCTTGCAAAAAGAAATGAGCAGAACCAAGACAACATTGTACCCAGTTAAATCAATACTAAATGATGAACAAATATAAATGACTTAGGTATTTTCAGAACAACAATGATTCAAGATAATTCTGAAGGACTTATGTTGAAAAACTACCTCCAGAGGAAGAAATGAAGAATTTGAATGTAGATTGAAGCATACTTTAAAAAAAAAGCTTTCTTTATTCTTCTTGGTTTGGGTGTTTGTTTTTTTTTTTTTCTTTTACAACATAGCTAATTGGGAGATATGTTTTGCAACATTTCACGTGTTTAATCTATATTTGTTCTCAAAGAGGGGGTATAAGTAAAAAGGAGGGAGAGAATTTGAAACTCAAAATTTAACTCGTGTAATTAGGATATTTCATATACACACACACATATACATATACTTGAGAAATTGATTTGGGAGAATTCCATTCCATTTTATTTCATTTATTACAGTTAAATATCCACATCTTATGTGAAGCTTAAGAGGCTAAAACTGCTCATTTTTTATTTGTTTATTTGTTTGTTCCCTTCAAAAGACAATATTATTCATTTTCACTCCTAAAACACTCTACCTCAGGATTCCAAGGAACCTACTACATATACATCAGACTTGCTTAACTGTTCTTCATCATATCCTGTTTTTTGTTTTTGTTTTTTACAGTATTTGTACATCTGTATAGATAGGCTTATCTGGGAAGGTTTTTTGGGGGGATGGGAAAGGGGTAGGAGGAGAGTGAGTGGGCAGGGAGAAAAGGTGATTTCATTAGCAAGAGGAACTTCAGGTTTGGAAAACTCCCTTCCCTCCCACAGATGGGCAGTCTCTGAGTATTAGATGGAGACACTGAGAAGTTAAATGATTTTGCTGAAGGTCCCTGAAGCAGCAGATGAAGTCATTTCCATCCCCCCCCATTTCAAAACCAGTTTTCTAGTTGCTACATAGTATCATCCTTCTAGAAATTTAGTTCTTTTTTCATTTCAGAATGGTTACTGATTCTACTTTTTTGCCTCTGTATATCTTCTTGGATTAAGAGTCATTGACTCAGTACTCTGAATCTCAGACTCTGTTAGCTCATTTATGAAGTGAAAGTCTTTCTCTTGTTGCTGTTCAATTGTGTCAGACATTTTTGTGACCTCTGTGGAGCATAGCACAACAATATTACCCATAGGGTATTCTTGGCAAAGATACTAGAGTGTTTTGCCATTTCCTTCTCTTGTTATAACTTGTCTATCACGTAATAAATAGACACCGTGGTTTAACAATGGAGGATGCTTTATTTTTCAGAACCAAAAATAACAAGGAGAGTTCAACATCTTTGCAAACTATGCGTAACTGTCATTCTAACCTGATTTGATGAGTACATTTTTGGGAAGTGAGAAAAAAAGATGCTTGAATTGCAGAACCACTATGGGCCTCCTAATTTAGTTCCTAAAATATAGGAAAGCCCTAATCAAATTTCTATAAATATCTCATTGATGTGATTCACCAATCAAAAACACAATTTCCTCAAGGAAATATTTACTATAAACTGAATGTCAATCATTGGTGGTTGGAATTGGGGAGGGAATGACACAGGAGCTTCAAATTCACATTCAATCTTCCCTCAATCTACAGAGATAATATTAATAAAAAATAAAACCTCCAGGGTTCAGGTTCCATATGGACTGCATAATAGATAGGCTTGAAAGTCAATGGCAAGCTGCATTTACACTAGCAAACAAAGTAGTTTCTCAGGGAGAGGAATTATTTATGATGGAAGAATATCAGCTATAAATAGAATAAGCTAAGACAAGATTCCCTCATGTTTAAAGTATTCTCTGAGAGTGAGTTAGGCTAGGTTAACTCTTTCAGGTCATTCAGGAAGAGTTCTAAAACACTCATAGAAGGGAGTTCATCCTGAAAAAAAATTGTCTTTCCTAAATGAGATAGATTTGGACTGGATTTAGATTTTTGGATACTATAGGTCTGGTTCAAGCCCTGGGTCCAATCCTTCTAGCTCTGTGTCCATGGGTTAACTTGTATTACCCATCTCTTGGGCACATCAAACATTTGACTTGGATAATTTTTTTCCTTGCTGGATTAATGAGATATTTCTTTTTAACATTGTATGGCTCTGGTTTTTGCTTCTGAGTAATTAGGTACCTAGTAGATAGATCATCAAGTCTGAAGTCTGGAAGACTATCCATGTGCATTAAAATCTGACCTCAGAATCTTTTGTTTTTTTTTGTTTTTTTTGTTTTTGCAAGGCAAACGTGGTTAAGTGGCTTGCCCAAGGCTACACAGCTAGAGAATTATTAAGTGTCTGAGACTGGATTTGAACCCAGGTACTCCTGACTCCAGGACCGGTGCTTTATCCATTATGCCACCTAGCTGCCCCTTCTGACCTCAGAATCTTACTAATTATGTGACTGTGGGCAATCTTAACTTTGCATCAGTTTCTTTATCTGTAAAATGAACTGAAGAAGGAAATGGCAAACCACTCCAGTATCCTTGTCAAGAAAACCCTAAATGGAGTCATGAAGAGTTAGTCAGGGCTGAAGAACAACAAATGATAGTTTTACTCCTGGGTGACACTGGAAAAACCGAATTCATTCTCACAATTTTCCTCTCCATAGACACAGAATGTTGTGATATGACATGAGTAAGAAAAAGGCAAGAGAATATTCCTTTCAGGAGTGCTTATGATTATAGAATTAGAAGTGGAGGAAATTTCAGAATACATCTAATTTAACAGGTAAGAAAATGGAGGTCCAAAGAAGTTGTGAATTACTTAAGGAAGAAAGCAGAGGTGAAATTTGAACACAAGTCTGACTCCAGTGATAGTGCTTTTTCCACTGTGTCCCACTGTACATCCTGGATTTTATTTGTTTGTTTGTTTTACCCCTGGATGGGTTTGTGATTTTGCTCCTTGGAGGTGCAGTGTCTAGATTGTGCTGTATGACATTCTGCTATATTCAACATCTTGCTCAAATGGGCAGTTGGAAAATGAGGCCTCTCTCTTGGCCTGGGCTATGGAATATGTCTCCCTTAAGACTTGCAACTTCATTGTCTTTCCAGAACCAGTGGAGGAGGAATGGCTAATTATAGTCATGCATTAATGTCAGACCTCCATCATGTTGGGGAAAGGAGTGACTCCCTGTGGTGAACTTATGGAAGTAAATGGAAAGTATTCACTTAGGATGGGCAGAATTATGACCTTATTGTGGGGTCAAGGAAAGGGACATTCAAATGGTTGAGATCACAGATTCATCTGAGTATTTGAAGAATTTCTTGGGCTCATAGGATTTACTATTGGGAGGGACTTTGGAGACCCACTGGTTGGGTCTCTTTATTCGATGAGGTAACTGAGGTCCAAAGAAATTAAGTGACTTACTCAAGGTCATTCAAGACACAAATAGCACTT
The DNA here is from genome assembly GCF_037893015.1 of Macrotis lagotis. Classification (NCBI taxonomy): domain Eukaryota; kingdom Metazoa; phylum Chordata; class Mammalia; order Peramelemorphia; family Peramelidae; genus Macrotis; species Macrotis lagotis. Next base: position 84,392,205 of record NC_133664.1, on the reverse strand, counting down.
TAAAAAGTAGTGAAACCTAAATCTTCTGACTCCAGATCTAGTGCTCTTTTTACTCTCTCTCTCTCTCCCCTCTCTTTTTCTTTTTTCACTTTTTTTCTTCCTTTTTAAAAAAACTGAATGAGAAAAAAATTTCCAATAAAATAATGAAGAAATTCTGAAAATTCAACAAGATCGATGAAATTAAAACAAAAACTATCCAACATCTTAGCCTCTTTCTCAAAGTCCCATTAGCTATACAAGGCTCCTTCTTGACTGTCCTGCCTCCTTGCCTTGAACAGATGTGTTACCTTTCTTTTGGGTCATTCGCCTTTAGATAACAAGTCCTCTGAGTATAATATTCAATTGTCTTTTCCATAAATGAATTCTACCTTATACCTGATGATTCTCAAATTGTTATTGTTGATTTTTAAACCAATTTGCTGCTGGAAATGATCCAGAGTTATAAATCCACTATGAAACATCTTGCAGACTTCCTCCAGTTAGGGACATATGGTCATGGGGGATTGTGAAGGGTCATTATTCCGGACTTGATTTTTATCCCCTTGTCATCTTCTGACAGCTGTCTTGTTTCTTTTCTTTTATCCTCTCAGTAATGAAGGAAAAGACATTTGGCTCCATCTTTAGAAGGAATGTGGCACTTAAGGGACTTAGCAATGTGCTAGCTTGTGCAGCAGATTCAGCAGATTGTTCCTACTTTCCATTGTATTACAAAGCACAGACTCCAAATAGCTTTTAGTTACCAAAAAAAAAGGAAAACATTTTCTGAAAAAAATAAATAACTTACTCAGATGCAAACCTCATTTTACAAATAAACAATCTTATGATATACCAAATTATATGAACACATGAATGATAATAATAATGAAAAGGTGATAATGTTTGTCTTCTTTGAAATGTGAATTGGATTTGAGTGAGGGGGTGCTGTGCTAAGTCACCAGCCTCAATTTCTTCTCCAGAGTCATCTGGGTCCAGTGACAAGATATGAATCAGTAGGACTGGAGATGGTCCTGGATTCTAGACAATCAAGGTTAAGTGACTAGTAGTTGTCTGAGATCAGATTTGAACTCAGATTCTCCTGCCTTCAAGGCCTGCACTTTAGCATCATCTAGCTGCCCTTCCAATATATGAATGAATACCTTCCAGAAAGGAACCAGGGCTCAGTGATAGTTCGTGTTTCATTTAAGACTTCTCCTCAGGGAGAAATTGCTCCATACCAATATGACTTTTTCCAACACTTAAGAGGGAGGGAAAAAAGACCAAACTAAGAGTGAGTTTTATTTGAGCAACTAAGGACAGAGGTTTTGTTTTGCAAGGCAATGGGGTTAAGTGGCTTGCCCAAGGCCACACAGCTAGGTAATTATTAAGTGTCTGAGACTGGATTTGAACCCAGGTACTCCTGACTCCAAGGCCGGTGCTTTATCCACATTGCCACCTAGCTGCCCCAAGGACAGAGTTTAATGGTAGTCAATTTAGATTACTGAAATGACTTGAGAAATTAGGGCTGTTCCTTGGAAAGGATGTTAAAGTTAAAAACACTTGTTTTGGGGGATGATGAAAATTCCCAAGTTTCTGGAGGTATTACCAGTCCAGAGATGGTCACATGAAACTGAATGAATGGCTCAAACACTTATCTATGTGTAAACCCAGCCCTGGGGCTTTGGAGCCAGGGCTAACTAGCAGAGGCCATTGCTACCAAAATGTTGTGTTTTTTTTGTGCATGGTTCTTATAGAATAAGTAAAGTTAGTTAATCCATCATGTGCCTTCTATGTGCCAGCAGATAGATGAAAATACAAAGAAAGGCAAAAACCAATAGAATAGTGGACTGGAAACCAGAAATACTCATCTACTAGTATTCAAATCTAGTCTTGGTCACTTACTAGCTGTGTGACCCTGGGAAAGTCACTTAACTTTATATAACTCAGTTTCCTCATCTATAAAATGAGAGGGAGAAGAAAATGACAAAACACTCCAGTATCATTGCCAAGAAAACTACAGTTAGGGTCAAGAAGAGTCTGAAATCACTCAACAACAACGATAATTGCTATGAGATCTCTCTCTGTGTATGAGTGGATATCAATTCAGCATTATGGAAAATATAAAGATTTAGGGACCAGGAGGAGAAAAGCATGACATTATGGGAAGAGCCTGATCATTTTCTAATTTTTCTGAGCCTGAGTGTGTGTGTGTGTATGTGTGTCTGATTGTGGGTATATATGAAATTGGAGGATTTCATTAAAATATTGAACAAGTCCCATTCTTTTTAGGTTTAATTTATGAAGGGATATGGGTAATAAAAAAACTCTTCTAGTTGTAAATCCTATGATCCAATGATCTTTAAGGACTCTGTAATCTTGCAATTCTGTAAATCTCATTAATACCTTTGCATTGACAAAGTTTAACCAATAGATGGAGCCAGGACTCTTTTCACTACATTGGAATGACCCTTTCAAAGTGGGGTTGTGTATATACATAAGTATATTAGTATATACATATATACTAATTGGATTTTGATGAAATCATCTTTAACCTCTTTAAGCAGCTTAAAGAAAATAAGAGTTACATGCTTCCAAGGTAATATTAACTGATAGTTGCTAGGAAGGTTTTGGGTTTGATGCCTTTCATCCCCCCAAACTAATTTTTAACTTAAAAACAAAGAAAAGAAAAAAGTGTTGGGCACAGACAGCAAAATATGAAATTTTTAAAATATAAAGCAATATATTTTCATTTCAAAAATCCTATGTAATAAATATTCTACATTGTCATCTTTTTTTGCTTCCTTATAGGTTTTCTTTTGTTCTCTGCTGTGCACTATTTATTTTTCCCCTTCACTAAGAAGCATGGATATATACATATAGACTTATGTATATACACACACATGTGTATATGTCCTCACACACATATAACATATATACCCATATATGCACATATAAATTCACATGCATACATAATACCCACTTATACACATTTACATACATATACACACATGTTCATAGAGGTCTATAATCATATGCATTTATATCATATACATTTTTACACATAGATGTAAGACCACACTATGCTTATTTCCACTTATCTTCTTTTACTCTGAAGGTGGATTACATCTTCCTTCATAAATCCAAACCTTTCTATATTTTTCTAAATCTACAACTCCTCATTTTTCTTTACCCTAGCCATATGCTACCTTTTATTATCTAGTTACTTTTTAATCTCATTTATTTTGAGTCTTATAATTTTTCCCCCTAATCTTTCTTCCCTCCTCCCTTCCCCCACAGAAGGCAATTTGCCAGTCTTTTCATTGTTTCCATGGTATACATTGATCTAAATTGAATGAGATGAGAGAGAAATTATATCCTAAAGGAAGTATAAGAGATAGTAAGGCCAGACAATAAGATATCCTTTTTTGTTCTAAATTAAAGGTAATAGTCCTTGGTCTTTGCTTAAACTCCACAGTTCTTTCTCTGGATACAGATGGTATTATCCATTGCAGACAGCCCAAAATTGTCCTTGATTGTTGCACTAATGGAATGAGCAAGTCCATCAAGATTGATCATCACCCCTATGTTGCTGTTATGGTGTACAGTGTTTTTCTGGTTCTGCTCATCTCACTCAGATGCAAATCCCTCCAGGCTCCCCTGAATTCCCATCCTTCCTGGTTTCTAATAGAACAATAGTGTTCCATGACATACATATACCACAGTTTGCTAAGTCATTTGAAGGACATTTACTTGATTTCCAATTCTTTGCCACCACAAATAGGGCTGCTATGAATATTTTTGTACGAGTGATGTTTTTACCCTTTTTCATCATCTCTTCAGGGTATAGACCCAATAGTGGTATTACTGGATCAAAGGGTATGCATATTTTTGTTGCCCTTTGGGTGTAGTTCCAAATTTCTCTCCAGAAAGGTTGGATAAGTTCACAGATCCACCAACAATGTCCCAGATTTCCCACATCCCTTCCAACATTGATCATTGTCTTTTCTGGTCATATTGACCAGTCTGAGAGGTGTGAGGTGGTACCTCAGAGAAGCTTTAATTTGCATTTCTCTATTAAGCAATGATTTAGAGCATTTTTTCATATGACTATAGATTGCTTTGATCTCCTCATCTGTAAATTGCCTTTGCATATCCTTTGACCATTTGTCAATTGGAGAATGGCTTTTTGTAAAAAAAAATTGACTCAGTTCTCTGTATATTTTAGAAATGAGTCCTTTGTCAGAAACCCTAGTTGTAAAGATTGTTTCCCAGTTTACTACATTTCTTTTGATTTTGGCTACAGTGGTTTTGTCTGTGCAAAAGCATTTTAATTTAATGTAATTGAAATCATCTAGTTTGCTTTCAGTGATGTTCTTTATCTCCTCCTTAGTCATAAACTGCTCCCCTTTCCATAGATCTGACAGGTAAAATACTTTTTTTATAGGTTTTTGCAAGGCAAATGGAGTTAAGTGACTTGCCCAAGGACAAACAGCTAGGTAATTATTAAGTGTCTGAGGCTGGATTTGAACTCAGGTACTCCTGAATCCAGGACTGGTGCTCTATCCACTGTGCCACCTAGCTGCCTCTAAACTACTTACTTGATTTTCTAGTTTGCCTATAATATTGTTTTTTATGTCTAAATCCTGTATCCATTTGGATCTTTTCTTGGTATAGGGTGTAAGGTGTTGGTCTAATCTAAGTTTCTTCCATATTAACTTCTAATTTTCCCAGCAGTTTTTATCGAAGAGAGAGTTTTTATCCCAATAGCTGGACTCTTTGGGTTTATCAAAAAGCAGGTTACTATAATCATTTCCTCCTACTGCACCTAGTCTATTCCACTGATCCACCACTCTGTTTCTTAGCCAATAACAGCCAGTTTTGATGACTGATTCTTTATAATGTAATTTTAGATCAGGTAGAGCTAAGCCACCGTCTTTTTCACTTCTTTCATTGAATCCCTGGAGATTCTCAACTTTTTATTTCTCCATATGAATTTACTTACAACCTTTTCTAATTCATTAAAGTAATTTTTTGAAATTTTGATTGGTAGAGCACTAAATAAGTAGTTTAGTTTTGGTAGAAATGTCATTTTTATCATTATCTAGTTATTTGAAGTGGTTGAAAACAATATTGATGAATAATGTTGATTATATAATGTAGTTTCTCTATTTTCTCTTAAATAAATCAATTTTAGTTTTAATTTTATCTGAGATAATGATTATTATTCATAATTTTTTACATAATAAATTCTACCCCAGATCTTTAATTTGCATGCATCTCTAATTTTATCCTGAAACATATCCTGAAAGCAACAACCCATCTTTACTCCTCTGTTTTACTTCTACTCACTACCTTTTTCTACTGTTCCTTAACTTACAGCCCTTCCAGGAATCTGTCCCTTACATACCCTTCTATCTCCCCCTCCCCATTGATTTACATAACCTATATACCCCTTATCCTATTCCCTCACTCTCTAATTCAGTACCTTTTTTACCCCCCCCCCTTTATTTTTTCTAAATTTAAAGGGGGTTTATACATATATATATATATATATATATATATATATGTGTGTGTGTGTGTGTGTGTTCATACATGTATGAATGTGTATTTCTTCCTTTCACACTCATTTGTATACGATGATTATTCCTTGGTCTTTGTTCAAACTCCACAGTTCTTTCTCTGGATACAGATGGTATTCTCCATCGTAGACAGCCCAAAATTGTCCCTGATTGTTGCACTGATGGAATGAGCAAGTCCATCAAGGTTGATCATCACCCCTATGTTGCTGTTATGGTATACAAAATTTATCTTTTACTACATGTTTTATTTTTTAGAATCCCATTCTACTCAGCTCTATCCCAGTCTTTCCTTTTAACTACCCAGCTTCTAATAACAATCTTGGACATATGGTTTATATTTCCACATATAAATAGTAAGAAATTTGTCCTTATTGAATCCCTTGGTATTAGTCTTTGAAGCTTACCTTATATTACTCTTGGATCTTGTATGTAAAAATTTCTATTAAGTTTAGGGTTTTTTGCATCAAAATCCTGAAAGTCTAACAATTCATTGAATGTCCATTTTTTTCCATTCAATATTATGCTTAATTTTGCTAGTTATGATATTTTTGGTTGCAAACTTAGTTCTTTGGTTCTTTGATACATAGTGTTCCAAGACTTGTGGTCTTTTAAAATAAACACTGCCAGGTCTTGTGTAATTCTACTTGTGGCTCTGCCACATTTGAATTATATTTTTTCTTGTTGCTTTTAATATTTTCTCCTTCACCTGAAGCTTTTGGAATTTGACTACATATTTCTGTAAGTTTTTCTCCTAGGATTCTTTCTAATTTTTTTATTTCTACTTTTCCCTTTTGCTTTAACATTCAGGACAATTTTCTTTAATTGTTTCTTTTATTCTTATATAAAGATTCTTTTTCTTTTGTTTGTAGCTTTTGGGTAGTCGGGTTAATCTTATATTTTCTCTTTTTTTTTCTTTAGGTTTTTGCAAGGCAAATGGGGTTAAGTGGCTTGCCCAAGGCCACACAGCTAGGTAATTATTTTGTCTGAGACTGGATTTGAACCCAGGTACTCCTGACTCCAAGGCCGATGCTTTATCCACTACACCACCTAGCCGCCCCATATATTTTCTCTTCTTGATCTTTCTTCAGATCAGTTATTTTTCTCATGAAGTATTTCACATTTTCTTCTACGTTTTTCTTTCTTTACACTTTGTTTTATTATTTCTTGCTATTTTATTGCTTCATTGACTTTCCCTTGTTCAGTTCTAATTTTCAGGTTCATTTTGTTCCTTAAGATTCTGGATCTTCTTTATCTAGTTAATTAATTTTTCTTTTCATAATATTCTTGCTTTTCTTGCATTGTTATTTTATTTTAGCTTTCCCTCAATCTCTCTTATTTGATTTTTAAAGTCTTGTTTAAATTCTTCTATGAATTCTTTTAGTGGGTAGCCATTTAATGTTACTCTTTGAAATAGCACAGATTTTTTTTTTTGCTTCAGTATCTTTCTCTGAAGATGAAATCAGATCTTCTCTATTCTCATAGTAACTGTCCTTGATGAACTCTTTCCCCTTTGCCAGTTCATTAAAAAAAATTAAATTTTAGCCACTTATTGTTATATTCATCTCTAGCAGTAGGATGTGGGGGATGATTCCCCTGGCTTCAGGAACTTTGTCCTGGGCTCAATTTCTACATTCCTTTCCCCATCTAAGATACAGCTGGGCCCCCTCTGCACACTGTTGGAAATGATCGCATTCCCTGAGAACCCTCCAGTGCTGTAACCTTCAGTTCTTCCCTCTGTATTGGACAAGACCAAGAACTCAGTTCTTCTGTAGGTGTACCCTGCTTCTGTACTCACAGTGTACAGTGTGGTTTCTTCTTGCCCAGGAGCAGCTGCAGAGCTGGACCTGAGTCTCTTATGGTTCAGAGAGCTAGCCTGGAGATGTTTACACTTCGCTTGGGCTGACCCTAGCTCCCAAGATCTTTCTTTGGATCTTCTCTGGTTGTCCCAGGAGGATCAATGTTCTGCCCCAATTCTTGTTTATTTTTGCCATTCTACATTCACCCTGAAGTGCTTTTTTGACTTGTTTGTGAGGGAAATCTGGAGAGCTTGGAATTTTCTGACCTATTTCTCTGTGATGCCTTTCATTTATAGCCCATGGCATCCCTTATATGGAAGCTCAAGAATGCTTGAAGAAAGGAAAGGGTTCAATGACTAATTAACATGCTCCCTTAAGTTTCATCTAAGTTTGTGGTACTCACTTCCACAGTTTTAACCTAAAGTTTTAGATCTAATTTTTGGACTGTTAAGTCTTGGGTTTCTGCTCAAACTTTAGTGTTTCCTCTGACTTTTACAGGCTCCAACATGTTCTAAATGAAAGCAGATCATTTTTTTTTTTGAGAAGGCAATTGGGATTAAGTGACTTTCCCAGGATCACACAGCTGGTAGTGTCTGAAGGCACATTTGAATTTAAGTTCTCCTGACTCCAGTGCTAGTAGTCTCTGCTGTGCCACCTAGATGTGCTATAACTTCTAAAAGTTGTGTTACTGTGGGTAAGTCACTTGCTTTGAACTTCTTTCCTTGTTTCTAAAAACAAGGATAATAATAAGTTAGTTCTAAATATTAGACTTATTACAGCTCCTTTTCTATAGCAAGGGAAGAAGTATTGTATGGTGGAAAGAGAACTGGCTTTGGAGACAGAGGACCTGAGTTCAAATATTGCTTTTTTCACTTAGCTGTGTGACCTTGTTTTTCAGTTGTGTCTAACTCTTTGTGACCTGTTTTGGAGTTTTCTTGGCAAAAATATTGAAGTAGTAAGTTATTTCCTTCTCTGGCTCATTTTACAGATGAGTAAACTGAGGCAAATAGCATTAAGTGACTTCCCCAGGATCAAACAGCAAGGAAGTACTTGAAGCCAGGTTTGAACTTGGGAAGATGAGTCTTTCTGATATTAGGTCCACTGTGGCTCCACCTAGCTTGGATACAATACTTAAACCTCTCAGTGTCTCCATTTCTTTATCCTTTAAAATGAGGGGATTCAACTCTGTGACTTCTAAGGTTCCATCTAGTTCTAAATCTATTAGACCTAAAATCTAAATCCTATCACATGAATATACTATAGCAATATACAGCAAATTTCTGATTGCCTCTTAGCTAAGGTTCTTTATTGTCTTGGGAGTTTTCCTTAACCAATAATTGACTGGGGGGAGAGTGACTTATTTATTTGAAGTATACCTAAAATTAGGTTGGTGTAATATAACCGGGGATGACTGAGGTTTTAACTGTCCCTTTGTCATCATAGTTCCATACAGGGGTGAGGTAGATCTCTCTCAGGAGTGCCTTAGATACAGAAATAGCAGTTTCTGGTAATAACTTTGTAATTGCTAAGTTATCTGCACCTTTGAAATTTCTCTCCTGAGGGAAGAAAGGTGGGTGAGGAGGGAGGGGGAACCATCTGATCAATTTCAGAACCTGAAACCTGATAGCAAAAGTTAACTTTCTGAGAATTTTTTTTAATTTATGAGCTTTTAGAGTATAGTCATGCACAGCACCATTCAAAAGTATCATAAATCATGATCCCAAAGGAATTTTGTCTAGTAATTTATACAGTGATTCTAACAACATATGATATTCCCCAGAAGTACTGATTCAATTTTTAATTTCAGCATCTATGAATTAATTTAATTTTGAGAATCTCTTTAGAAAAGATTCTTTACATGAGTTTGTGAACACATTTTTTTTTGTTAGCCAAATTTTAATATAGTGGTTTTCCTTTGCAATCCTATATATTTTATTTTATGCATTTAAAAATGTAATTCTAAGAAGGGATCTATGGGCTTCATCAGACTGCCAGAAGGGGTCATGGCACAAAAAAGTTTAAGAATTTCTGTTGTTGATCAGTTGTATATGACACTTCATGACCTTATTTTAGGTTTTCTTGGCAAATAAGGGTTAAGTGACTTGCTCAGGGTCACATGGGTGGTAAGAATATCTGAGGCTACATTTGGACTAAGGTCTTCCTGACTCCGGAACTGGTGCTCCATCCACTGCCTTACCTAGCTGCCCCCTGCTTTAAAAAGTAATCCCCTTAATACTCCTAACTTGTAGCCTTATACTGATAGCTCACTACCTCTTAAAGCAGCCAATTTCACTTTTGGACATTTTGAATGGTTGGGAAGCTTTCTTTAACATTTTACCAAATTCTACCTCTCTTCTACTTCTACCTATTATCTTGAATTCCCTGAGGCAACTCAAAAACAATTAAGATACCTTTTCTATGCCAGAGAAACTTTCAAAAACATGAAGACAGATAACATAGTACCTCTCAGTCAGAATTCTTGAGAAAGAATATCCCATTTCCATCAGTAATTCCGTGCCCAACAGATTTTCCTAAATGTCCCTACCTCTCTCTTAAGGATTCTCTTCATTTTATCAGTGTCATTCTGATGACTCTTTGTTCAGAACAGAGCAGAATACAATAATTCACATGTGGTCATATCAGGGCAAAATGACCCTAGTTATCACCTTGTTTACACTGCTTCCAAAAATGTAACCTAAGATTAGCTGCTATGCCATACTGCTAACTGATATTGAACTCGTAGTTGCAGGTCTTTGTTTTTTTTTTTTTTTTACACAAACTGCTGACTAAGCAAGGCTTCCCCATCCCCTATAGACAGTTCTTGCTTTATTTTGCACATTATGCAAATTTGATCTTACTTAAAGAATTCTTTAAGAAATCTGAATGAGGATTCTGCATGCAAATCTGATAGAACTGCTTGCTGAGAAGATTGCAGAAGAAGAAAGGGGAAACTGAAGATCAAACCAAAAAGGTTCATAGTAAAAGTAGTCGGAAGCATTTCATCTTTTGAGTGAATTATTTTTCTTGTATTGAAAAGATGGATCCAAATGATTCAAGATTTTTTTAAAGTTCAAAGACTAGTTGAGCATATTATTGTTTGTTGTCATCAGACATATGAGAGAAAAAAAGAGAACCGCAGTCCAAACATCTGCTAACTTCATTGAAAGATTGTGCAGTTAGTCCCCAGTGATAAAGGTTAGGTGTTGGGGAACCCATGTTAACCTTGCTATATAGTATGGTGCTTACTTTGTCATTAACTTTACTTTTCATTTCATCATTCTATTTATCATGGTTTGTTGTTGTTTAGTTGTTTTCAGTCATGTCTAACTCAGAATGATTCTTTTTTTAGGAATTTTCTTGTCAAATATACTGTCTTGACAAATACACTTGTCAAATATACTGTCAGATATTCATTTTTACAGATGAAGAAACTGAGGCAAATAGGGTTAAAGTTACATATCTAGTGACTGAGGCTAAATGTGAACTTGGGTCTTTCCAATTCCAAGAGTGACATCCTATCTATTGTGCCAACTAACCATCATGTTTATTATTATGGTACAACATTTATTATGTCTTCATTTTGGTACATTTTATGAATTGCATAAAACTTTATTAAATAGGTCAAATGAAATGGGTGGGTAAGGGCAAATTTATCACTTTTCATCTGTGTAAATAGTTAACCTAAAGAAAGCAAGAACAGTTTGTATTTGTAGAATTTAGTTTTTGAGCTTAAAAGGTAGCACTTTAACATTATCCCCACTAGATTTTCCTCCAAGCATTGTTGTATTTGTAAGTATGCTAAGTATTCTATGCCTTCATCTAAGTTATTTACAAATACAGAACTGCAGATGGCCAAGGAAAGACTCCTGGGACATTTCACTAGAAAAACCTTCTCGTTGGACACAAATGCATCAATAATTTTTTAATGGGGATTGTGTGGCAGTTCATTCAACAGATTCGAACCAAAGGTATTGGTACCTTGCTCACATCTCTGAATCTTATCTGCAACAATATCACAAGAAGAACTTAATAAAATGAGATGCTAAAATTCAAGTATATTATGTATGATATTTCTTTGTTCTATTTGTCTCTTAGTAACTGACTAAATGGAAATTCAGGGTTTCAACAAATATTTATCAGAATTTGGGTTTAGATTCTGACTCTGAAATCAAAGAGTCTATTTTAATGTCTTGCCTCTATTGATTATTGCTAGTAAATCCTTGTCTAAGTCACTTAATCAATCTAGGTCTCAACTACCTTATTTATAAAAGAGAGGAGTTGTTTAGGTAAATGGTTCTTAACCTGGGGTATTTGACCATTTTTTTTTTAAAAACGATAATTATTTTTCAATGTAATTTATTTTCTTTGTAATTCTATACTTTTTACTTAATGTATTTTAAAATGTTATTCTGAGGAGTCCATGGGCTTCAGCAGGTTGGCATAGGAGCTTCCAAGACAAAAAATGGTTTAGAAACCTTCACCTAGATAGCCTCTGATCTCACTCCTAATCTGCAAAATCTCATGACTGTAATTCATCACGAACTGGAAAATCAAAAATAAAAAATGGAATTTTTGCTCTAATGAAGTTTCTTTTCTCCTGGAAAGAAGAGATGCAAGATATAGTTAGAGAAGAGAAAGGCAAGGAAAAGCTTCAAAATCTTTGATCTAGGAGGATCAGAAATGGTTTCATAGGGGAGAAGTGTAGAGTCCCTTTCCTGGACTCTTATGTTGAGTCCCAGTTCTGGGCTCCCTCAATATTCCCCAGGTGAGTTTTGGAGGGGTGGGAGACAAGGAAGACAAAGGAGACAAGTACTCCATCAAGATCTCTAAGTGCTCCATTTATTCACCAAAACACCAGTGCCTAAATACCTTTCCAGTCTCTAATCCACTCCCACACCCATGGCACTTAGCAAGACAAGACTCTGGTGTTCAAGGACACCAGGTGAAGATAATTCACAATACTCCCATACACAACGGTTCCTAAAGAGAAGGACTCTGAGTTGGTTGGGAAAATGTTGGCTCATTCTAATAATTAATCAATTCCATAAAATCCACCAGTCAAACCTGTTGCTTAAATTATTTGGCTGTCTTTCTGAATGAATTGATACAAGAGAGTGAACTATTTATGTATAGACACAATTAGGCTCAAACATCCTGGGGTGATACTTTTGTTATTATGATATCAGTATCCTTCCAGGGACATTTCTTAGACTGAGAGTGTGGAACACTGTATAGTCTCTAAGGGATTCAAGTTGAAGATCACTCAAAAGGCAAGGGAGAGTTAGCCTTAGAGACTTTGGTGAGAGGTAGGTCCAGAACCAACTTTAGCTGCAGAGTATTTGGCCAGGGGAAGGGGAGGTCTGCAGCCTAGAAATCATCCAACTCCTTGTAGGACCTGAACTCCATACTTTTGGAGAATTCTTTCAGGAACAAAGGGTAGCCACACCGCCCCTCCACCCATCCCCTCAAGCACAGGTACGGACTAAGGAACCCACTCTGCTGAAAGGGAGATTGGCTTCCAGCTCATTGTTCAAGGTCAACTCAGACCCTGCTGACCCTCCTGCCTCCCTACAGGATTGGGAAAGGGCTTCAATCACTCCAAAGAAAGCAGCCAGCACCCCCTACTGGCTGGCCTTTGGAATTACTAAGCCAAATGAACAAAGCCTCTAGCATCCTCAAAGGCAAACTTCTAAGAGCCAGCTCCCCAACACAAGATCCTAGAAAAATGAAGAAAAACCAGCCAAAGGGGGACCCATGGAGAAATACTTAGAAAGACCAGATTCTAACCCAGAGAGATCTAGCACTTCTGAGGAGAATATGAATTGGTCTCCAGACCAGAAAGACTTCTTTGAAGAAATCAGGGAGGAGTTTAAAAATCAATTGGAAAAGTTGGGAAAAGAAACTCAAGAGAAAATTAACACATTGCAACAAGAAAACAAAACATTGGAAAATACAATTGAACCAATACAAAAAGAAAATAATTCTCTCAACTCCTCAATTGGGCAAATGCAAAAAGAAAATAATTCTCTTAAATCATCAATTGGGCAGATGGAAAACTCCTTCAAATATAGAATTGACCATTTGGAAAAGGAGTTGCAAAAGGTAAATGAAGAAAATTCTCTAAAAAAAAAGAATGGAGTCTGTGGAAACTAATGACTTCATGAGACAACAAGATTCTGTTAAACAATACCAAAAGATCAAAAAAATAGAAGAAAATGTAAAATACTTCATCAGCAAAACCACAGACCTCAAGAACCAATCGAGAAAGGAAACCTGAGAATTATAGGACTTCCTGAAAACATTGAAGAGAAAAAAAATCCTGGACTTAATATTATGGGATTCAGTGATGGAAAATTGCCCTGATATCATGGAACCAGAGGGCAAAATAGTTTTTGAAAGAATACATCAATCGGGGCAGCTAGGTGGTGCAGTGGATAGAACACTGTCCCTGGAATCAGGAGTACCTGAGTTCAAATTCGGCCTCAGACACTTAATAATTACCTAGCTGTGTGGCCTTGGGCAAGCCACTTAATCCCATTTGCCTTGCCCAAAAAAACCTAAAAAAAAGAATACATCAATCCCCCCAAAATGAAAACACCAAGAAATATTGTAGTCAAATTCCAGAATTATCAGATAAAAGAGAAAATTCTGGAAGCAGCCAGAAATAAATAATTTAAATACCACAGAGTCACAGTAAGGATTTCACAGGACCTGGCTGCATTAACATTAAGGGATCGAAGAGCCTGAAATGAGATATTCCAAAGAGAAAGGAAGCTTGGAATGTGGCCAAGAATCCACTATCCAGCAAAGCTGAGTCTTCTCTTTCAGGGGAAAAGATGGACATTTAATAAAAAGGGAGACTTCCAACATTTCCTGACAAAAAGCTAGATAGAAAATTTGGACATCAAATAGGAGGCTCAAGAGACATATGAAAAGGTTAAAAAAAAAGTAAAGGAAAAACAACTGATATCCAATAAGATGAAACTGGCTAAATCCCTACCTTAGAGAAAGATTCTAATAATTCTCTAGAATTGTAACTCTATTAGAGAGAATATAGTTAACCAGAAGTGATGGACACTCATAACTTTTCTGTGACTCAGATAGAATGATTTAAAAACACTACCTCCTTAAAAAAGGGGACAGTAAGGAGATTGGAGGATGGAGGAGATTGAATGGGGTAAATCTCATTCCAGAACCACCTGAATGTCATCTCATCAGACTTGGCTTAAAGTGAATTTACACACATTCAGTTGAGAAACTTATCAGGAAAAAGGGGAGGGGGGGATGGGGAGGGGAGAAAAAGGAGAACTAAGAGAAGGAAGGGAAGGAGGAAGGGGAAAAGGGAAAAGGGGAAAGAAAGAGGAGGGGAGTTGATATAGGAGGGCAAACACACTGAAGGTGGCAGTATTAAGAAACAAAACACTGGGGAATATGGATTAAGGGAAATGGGGGGAAAATATAAACAGAGGGAAGATAGCATGATGGGCAATAAAGAGTTAGTAATTGTAACTTTGAATGTGAATGGGATGAACTCTCCCTTAAAATTTAAGGGAATAGAAGAGTGGATTAAAAACCAGAATCCTACAATATGCTGCTTACAAGAAACTCATTTGAAGCAGAGGGATACATATAGTGTAAAACTAAAAGGTTGGAACAAAATATATTTTGCTTTAGCTGAAGTGAAAAAAACAGGGGCTGCAATCCTTATCTCAAACAAAGCAGCTGCAAAAAATAGATAGCATCAAAAGAGATAAGGATGGACTCTATATCATCCTAAAAAGTACCATAGACAATAAAGCAGTTTCAATAATAAATATGTATGCACCCAATGGTATAGTATTCAAAATCTTAGAGGAGAATTTGGAAGAGTTACAGGAAGACATGGACTGCAAAACTCTACTAGTAGGAATGACTTAACAAACTGTGGTATATGTATGTCATGGAACACTATTGTTCTATTAGAAACCAGGAGAGATGGGAATTTAGGGAAGCCTGGAAAGATTTGCATGAACTGATGCTGAGTGAGATGAGCAGAACCAGAAAAACATTTGTAAACCCTGAAGGCGGTGTGGGGCTGATGATCAACCTTGATGGACTTGCTCATTCCATCAGTACAACAATCAGGGACAATTTTGGGCTGTCTGTGATGGAGAATACCATCTGAATCCAGAGAAAAAATTGTGGAGTTTAAACAAAGACCAAAGACTATTACCTTCAATTTAGAAAAAAAACTCATCTTATTATGTAATTTTATACCTGTTCTCTATATTTTTCTTTCTTAATGATATGATTTCTCTCTTAACACATTAACTTAGATCAATGTATACCATGGAAACAATGTAAAGACTAACAGACTGCCTTCTTGGGGGAGGGGTGAGGGAAGCAAGATTGGGAAAAAATTGTAAAACTCAAAATAAATAAAATCTTTTAAAAAAAAAGGCAAGGGAGAGGGAATAGCATGGGTACGTGGAGGTTGCCATTTTGCAAACAAAGAATTAAATAATAGTTGTTAGTAAAGGTTTGATTAAAGGTATATAGATTGAAAAAGGAGATGGACTAGCTAGATAATTGACTGATAACCTCTATATTTTATTGATATTCCTTAGTTGAGAAAAGAGTGTAAGGTAGGCCCCTAGTTCACAGGGTGGATACCCTGTGTTGTATTTAAGGAAGGATGCAGATGAGAACTTTATATAATGGGTAACCCTGGATGGATTTCACTGTTTCACTGTGCTGTTTCAGGGGAATAACCACATCAAAGAGATAATAGATTCATTAAAATACTAAAGTAAATGGTATCACAGAAAAAAAGACAAGGATTAAAGCAATGTGACAAAATGTTGGAGCCAGGGGGAGGAAGGAGGTTCCTTCTTTAAGGACAATAGTTTGCAAGTGTGGAAGGTAAATGCAAGTGAGTGCAATTTTCTTGTTAAAATGATCCAACAATCTCTTTAATTGTTTCCCCACTGTTATTAACAGTTCTGTATATCTATAAAAATGTCACCCTAGAACCTCACATTAGCTCTACTACTTCCTGCTGCTGAGATAAAACCATTTCTGTCTGGTGGTGATGGATGTAAACTCTTTGAACAAAGACAATTGTTAGGTCTCAGTAGGGGGAAGTGAAAATTAGCTGCTGGAAGAGAGATTTCAAATTAAGACCATTTGTATCTGAGATCAATTGGAACTTAATAACATTATTTGAAAACTGTTGTTCCTAATTAATTCTTTCATTACCCTGAAATACATTTTTTTAAAGGAGGGAAATCTGTATAATTCACCCTTCTCTCAGAAAGCGAGGGAGGTATTACGCAGATATTTTCTCTGCAAAGCAGAACAAACAAGCACTATTCAGTTAGTGGATTCTTAAATCTTCTGGTATGGAAAATTCACACATAGGAATTTCATAAATCATAGGCAAAAAGAGATCATTCTGGTCATATGAGATGGTATAAGTAAAGTCACTTATTTTTTATGGTTTTCTATGTAAGCCTTTGGAATTAAATTGAACCTATAGTCCACTGAAACCTGTAGGTTGTCTATTATCATCTTTTTGTTCTTTAAGTATAAAGCTAGGAAAGTGTCATATATGAACAAGAAATGGCAATTAACCCATTTTAATTGGAATATGTTGCATGCGAAGATAAGGCAGAAGTAAACAGAAGTACAAAGATGTGACAGATCTTATATAGTAGACAGACTTACCTAGTGAGTTGGTCATAGGGAGACCTGGAATTGTTTTGAGTAGGAGAGTGATATGATCCTGATAGACAATACTTCATCTCCTGTCTCCACGTCTTTCCAATGACTTTCTCCCGCTATAAGAATGCAAATATTCCTTATCTTCTTCTTTCTGAATTTTTTTTTCTTCCTTCCTTCCTTTTTTGGAGTAGAAGAATGGTAATCGGGAAAATGTTGGAGAAATAACTGACCTTGATTATAGTTATAAAATCCCATATTGCCAAAAATGTGAAGTGATGAAGCCTAAATAATGGTAGATACCCAATTGATGGAATATTTAGACTCAGAGTCACTAATGGTTCAGTGTCAGTTTGGAAGGAGATATCCAGTGGAAAGTTTTAAGATTCTGAACATAACCCTCTTCTGCTTAACATTTTTTAAAAATCAGTGATTCAGATAAGTTATATATGGCATAAAATTTGTAGATGTCTCAAAACCACGTGGGTTAACTAATACATTCTATGACAGTAAAATCTATAAGAATACAAGTCATTCCTCAGTTGACAAATGGTCAAAGAATATGAACAGGCAGTTTTCAGGAAAAGAAATCAAAGCTTTCCATAGTGATATAAAAATATGCTCTAAATTTCTATTGATTAGAGAAATGTAAATCGAAACAACTCTGAGATATCACCTCACACTTTATGAGATTGACTAATAGAAAAATAAAAATACAGATCATAACTTACTTATACCTTCTCAACCCATGTGACTGTTGTCTTGCCCTCCCTATGTGCTACCCTTTCCCGGGCAACCAACGCTATCCCTGCACATATTCTGAAATTCAGAACTACTGGACTTTCAGGCATTTTCACTGGTTTCTCACCTCTACCTCCAGATTTCCTCTGACTTCCTTCAAGTTCCAGCAAAAATCCCCCTTCTCTCTGTTGATTTGTTTTCAAATTTATTCTGTGTATAGGTTATTTATATAGTTGTTTTCACGTTGTTCCCCCCCCATTAGATTGTGAATTCCTTGAGACCAGTAATTATCTTTTTTTAAAAAAATTATTATTCATTTATTTTAAATATTCCTTTTAAAAATTTGAGTTCCAGGTTCCCTTCCTTCTTCCAACCTATTGTGAAGGTAAGAAGGTGATTTCATGATTTCATTTGAAATTATGAAAAACATATTTCCATGTTTACCCTGCTGCCCCCAAACAAGAAGAAAAATAAAGTGAAAAATTATGCTTCCCTCAGTATTCAGAATCCATCAGTTCTTTCTCTGGAGATGCATAGCATTTTTCATCATGAGTCTTTTGGAATTGTCTTAGATCCTTGAATTGATCACAATAATTAAGTCATTTTTCAATCAATGAACATAGCCTCAATTTCCAATTCTTTGGCCCCACAAAAAGAATGGCAAGAAATATTTTTGTATATATAGGCATTTCTCTTTTCTTTCATCTCTCCAAGATATTGACCTAGTGATGGTATTGCTGGATAAATGTATATGCAGTTTTATAATCATTTGGGAATAATTCTAAATTACTCTCCAGAATGGTTGTACTAGTTCATGACTCCACCTATAGCAAGTGCCTAAACATCCCAAATTTTCCATATCTCCTACAACATCTATTAGTCAATCTGATTGATGTGAGGTGGTACCTCAGAGTTGTTTTTAATTTGCATTTCTCAATAAAGAATCAATAGAGATTTAGATCATATTTTCATATAACTATGGATAGCTTTGATTTATTTTCCTGAAAAATGGCTGTTCATATTCTTGTGACTATTTATCAACTGGGGAATGACTTATGTTCTTGTATATTTTTACTTTGTGTTCTAGATATTTGAAAAATGAAACCTTTATCAGATAAATACTGTAAAAATTTTTCTCACTTTACTGCTTTCCTTCTCATCTTGGCTGTATTAATTTTGTTCATGTAAAACGTTTTTAATATAACAAAAAGTAACCAATTTATAACCTATGATCCTTTCTATCTCTAATAATTTTCTTTTGTTTTCTATGTATCACTAGTCATTAGCAAAGTGTCTAGCATATAGCAGGCACTTAACAATTAGTGACTGACTGACCTAGAAGGTCTTCTGACACAGTGGGTCTCTTTCTAGGTCTCTTAACAATATGAACATGCTAATGTATCATGTTCATGTCATACCTTGTGATCATTTTGCATGCCATTCATGTTTTGTAATATGCTACAGCATATTTATACTTACCACAGCCTTCTCAATTGCGATTTGACTGATCTGCCATTGTGATTTTTCTAAGCAAATCATATTCCAAGAGCTAAAACTGTCTAGCATCTTTGGAAGAAAATTAGTTTTACAAATATAGATTTTTATTTCTGGAAGTTAGGATCATTAAAATGTTCTATGATCTCTCAAGTGAAATCCAGCTCATCCTATTCTTCCTATTCAATTCTGAGCCCAATTCAAATGCAGTCCATATAAATGGTTCTATGGGTTGTCCATTCAACTGCAATCTGTAGAATTTCTTCATTCTAGTTGTTTTTCCTCTATGTGAATTCTTTTGAACATCTGTGGATCTCATTTAAGAAGTCTTACAGTGTTCCAGGTATACCTAAATTAATGTCACCTGCAGATAGGACTATCCAGAAAACCCCACTAGCCGTTAGAAATCACTCTCTCCATTAATAAAAAAATGAAAAGAAAGTTAGCCTAGCCATACCAGATTTAAAATTGTATTATAAAAGCATTGTTCATCAACATTGTTTGGTCCTGGCTAAGAAATAGAGTGGTGTATCAGTGGAATAGATAAGGTGCAAAAGAAACTATAGTAATATGCTTTTTTTCTTTAGGTTTTTGCAAGGCAAATGGGGTTAAGTGACTTGCCCAAGGCCACACAGCTAGATAATTATTAAGTGTCTGAGGCCGGATTTGAACTCAGGTATTCCTGACTCCAGGGCCGGTACTCTATCCACTGTGCCACCTAGCTGCCCCATAATATGTTTTTTGATGAAGCTAAAGACTCCAGTTTCTGGGATAAGAACTCACTCTTTAAGAAAAGCTGCTGGGAAAACTAGAAAATAGTATGACACAAACTAAGCATAGACCAATATCTCACACCCTATAACAAGAAAAGATCAAAATGGGTACAGGATTTAGACATAAAGGGTGATACATAATCCAACTAGGAGAACAAAGAATATTTTACCTGTCAGCTCTATGGAGAGGGAAGGAGTGTATGACCAGACAAGCGATAGAGAACATTATAAAATGTAAAGTGGATAATTTTCATTACATTAAATTAAAATGTAATTAAATTAAAAGGTTTTACATAAATAAAATCAATGTAACCAAGATTAAAAGGAATGCAGAAATTGAATAACAATATTTACAGCTCACATTTGTAATAAAGGACTCATTTCTAAAATAAAAAGAGAATTGATTCAAATTTGTAGGAATACAAGTATTTCCCTAATTGATAAAAAGGATTTGAATAGGTGGTTTTTCAGATGAAATTAAAGCTATTTTTAGCTATGAAGAAATGCTCTAAATTAGTATTGAATAAAGAAATACAAATTAAAACAACTCTGAGTTACCACCTCATACCTTTCAGATTGGCCCATAGAACAAAAAAAGGAAAATCATCACTTTTGGAAAGGATGTGGGGAAAACTGGGATATCACTATTGGTGGAGTTGTGAACTTATCCAACCATTATTTTTTTGGAGGGGGGCAAGGCAATGGGGTTAAGTGACTTGCCCAAGGCCACACAGCTAGGTAATTTTTAAGTGTCTGAGGTCACATTTTAACTCAGGTCCCTCTGACTCTGGGGTTGGTACTCTATCCACTGCATCACCTAGTTGCCCCTAATCCAACTGATCTGAAGAGCAATTTGGAACTATGCTCAAAGGGCAATAAAACTGCATACATTTTGATCTCTAACAATAGGTTTGTATTCCAAAGAGATCATAAAAAGGGGAAAAAACCTAAATATACAAAAATATTTATAGCAACTCTTTTTTTTGTAAAGGCAAAGAATTGGAAATTGAGGGAATGCCCATCAGTTAAGGATTGTTGGAACAAATTGTGGTATATGAATGTGATGAATTGTTCTATAAGAAATCATGATTAAGTGGACTTCAGGAAAACCTGGAAAGTCCTACATGAACTGATGCTGAGTAAAGTGAACAGAACCAAGAGAACATTGTATGCATTAGCAGCAGCGCTGTATGATGATCAACTATGATAAACTTAGATTTGTTTTTTTTTAGATTTTTGTTTTTCAAGGCAATGGGGTTAAGTGGTTTGCTCAAGGCCACACGGCTAGGTAATTATTAAGTGTCTGAGGTCGGATTTGAACCCAGGTACTCCTGACTCCAAGGCCGGTGCTCTATTCACTGCGCCACCTAGCCACCCTGAAACTTAGCCTTTCTTAGCAGTGCAGTGATCAAAAACAATTCTAACAGACTTGTGATGGAACATACCATCCACATCCAGAGAAAGAATTATGGGGTCTGAATCCATAGTATTTTCCATTTTCAAAATTTGTTTTATTTGTTTTTTCCTCTCTCATGGGGTTTTTTTGTCCTCCTTTTTGTCCCTTTTGGCTCTTTTTTGGAATTTTTTTGTCTCTTTGTTCTTTCACAACATGACTAATAAGGAAATGTTTTGCACAGTTATATCTGTATGACCTTTATCAGATTTCTTTCTGTCAAGGGGATATATGTTGGTGTATAAGCTCCAATAATCTTTAAAAAAATTCCTGACACCAAATAAAATAATATTTCTATATATAAAGTAGATCAGACAAAGAGACTTGAACATAAACTATGAATATCTATGATGTTCACTTTTCCTATAAAGTGTATAATAAATTCATCATCTAACTTCTAAAGCTGTCTTCTGCTTCACATACTCAATGATCCAACTACAAGGACTTGCATACTATTCCTTACACATACAGGTTGACTCTGACTCTGTCTTTTCCTTTAATATCCAGCTTAAATCCTATCTACTGGAAGAGTTTTTGTTTGACTCCATCCCACTGCTTATACCTTCTTATGCAGTAAATACTTTTTCCACATAGAGTTATTTTCAGCTTGTTTTTCCTCATTACAATGTGAACTCTTTGAGGGAAGGTTTTTTTTTTTTTGCTTTCTTTGTGTCCTCAGTCCTTAACATAGTCCGTGACATATGGCACACATTTAATAAATGTTTGTTGACTGATTGATCACTGACTTACATGAATATTCCATAATTTGTTTAGCTATTCTTCAGTTAATGAGCACTTCAGTTGAAGAATATAATATGTCCCAAACATTACATTAATCTATTTTGTGTTTATTTTTTTTAACAAACAATTTAGGATTTCTGTAGTGTTAGATTAGTTAATACATATTAACACTTGACTAGAGGGGATGGGGGGAGTATTTATTAAACACCTACATGTATCAAGCACTGTACTTAGTGCTTTACAAACAGACTAATATTTAGCCTGGATCTTTTCCTCTCAGATCAGAGATTTTCCCATTTATAGTCTGAATGCCTAAGAATGGAATTGAGGAAAGGCTAAGATCTGGGATATGGTTAGAAAAGGGACATGGATCCCAACAAGAACCAAGGTGAATAGGAAAATAATAAAGGTTTAAGCAAATGTACCTCTTTTTTCTTCCCAAAGCTACTTCTAATATGTAAAAAATCTTAATGTGCAAATGGAAATGTTATAAATAACTGGAAAATAAAATAATAAGAAAATAAACTTTTACCAGGGAAAAAGTATTGTAACATCTTAGAAAATTTTTTGTTTGCATTTTTTATAAAAAGTATTATCCTACATATCCCTATTTCATTTCGGTGATATTAGGTATTATTACATAATATTAGGATATTAAGGTTATTCCAGTTTTAACTCTAGTTAGTTCTTTCAATCTGGAATGGCTTGTCTCCTGCCTGAGAATTAGCCTGTGCTTGTGAAGTTATCTTCATTGCCAATGTGTGAATTCTTTATATGTGGTGATCTCTACTCAAGTGTGTAAATTTTTATGATTTTATAAATATGAATATTCCCTCCAGTGATGGTGATCATACATAACTACTTCTCTCTTTTTTTTTTAAGTTTTTTTTGCAAGATAATGGGGTTAAGTGGCTTGCCCAAGGCCACACAGTTAGGTAATTATTAAGTGTCTGAGGCCAGATTTAACCCCAGGTACTCCTGACTCCAGGACCGGTGCTCTATCCACTGCACCACCTAGCTGCCCCTACTACTTCTCTTTTTAAACTTTTATCCATGTTCTCTCTTCTCTGTTTACCAGAGGGAGTCCATCAATTTGTGACCATTCTTACTGTTTTCTTGCCATTTATGGGGTGCCAAAGAGCTTTAGACTGTTCATTGGTTATTCTAAATGCTTACCACATAACTAGCCTATCTTTTGTTTTCAAGAACTTTTATAATTGGAAAAGCAGGTGGGTCAGGATTGACTTGAGAGTAGAATATGAGAGCCCGAATGCTGCAGTGTCATTCACTAGTAAGGACTAGAGAACAATTTCTCGGACTTTGTAGAGATGTTCTATGGAGCATTTATGAAAGCAGATAAGGGAGAATCACATAGGAGGGAAAGGATAGTAGATAATTTGCAATGATGGAAGAATATTCACAGTGATGAGATCATAGATTCATTGAAATGGCAAAGTACAAAGAAAATAACTTTGAGGAAAATCCCTTATAGTACTGGAGCCTTACACCATCAGAGGGTAAGTAAGCTGCCAAATCCTGAAAAAAGCATTTCATGGAACAAAATACTTCCTGCATCAAGGATTGTTCCCCTCCCTTCCCCACCATATAGCATAGGGGTTTTGTTATATATACCTTGAGAGTGGAATAGATATCTCTAGCCTCTTCTCCTTCCACTTATTCCAGAGGAGATTTTTAATTACTACCTGGAGGGAAAGCAAGAAGTAGGGACCACTGTTCTCCGAGAAAGGTGTACTGGTCAAGAATTACATTTATCTGCTCCCTTAAAATTAGTCCGGGGAAAGTGAATTTCAGGTTTAAGCTAACTTTTGATCCCTATTTCATTTTGGGCTGGGGAGGCAGAAGGAGGATCCTAAGCTTTTATTTCTAAGGTTTGATTCCCCGTCCACCAAATGTCAGTTCCACAATGAAGACATATAGTAGTAGATTGCTAAGAAACTCATTTGTCCAAGTCCATAGAATATAGAAATCAGAGAAAGTATGCATAGGGGAATATATATCAGACAATACAGAATGAAGGAATTCTTCCACTAGGAGTAAGGTAACCTAGCGCAACCTAGAAAGTCCTAGATTTTACTGAAGAGGAATTACCCTAAAGTTTCTAGTGTAGCAAACTGGGATTAGAACATAATGGAGGTGGCGCAGTGGATAGAGCACCGGCCTTGGAGGCAGGAGTGCCTGGGTTCAAATCAGGCCTCAGACACTTAATAATTACCTAGCTGTGTGGCCTTGTGCAAGCCACTTAACCTCATTGCCTTGAAAAATCTAAAAACAAACAAACAAAAAAGAACATAATGGAGACTGAAGGTTCCTCTTTATTCTAGAGTCTTTTTGTTTAGCAATCTGATGGCATCTTTTATTTTCTCAATGTGAGAAGACAGAAGTAACTAAAGTGACTGCATATGGAGCATAAGAGACTTTAGGCAGCACTAAAAGCTGAAGAGACTGAAGTTCTCTTTTCTCTTGCTCATGACAGCTTTACCTTACTCCTCACAAAGGCTTAGACTCAGTCTTAGAGCTTTGATCTTCACTATTGCAGAGAGTCTCCCATACCAATGGGCTTTGGTACTCAGTTACATTTATTTGACACTCCAATGACCCATAGATGAAATTCAACCTTAGGATATACCTTTTCATTTTTAAAAATTAAACTTTACTTTTTCACTTGACAAAAATTTATTTTTTCCTCCCTCTAGCCGTCTTCTCACATACTAGAAAAAAATGAAAGAAAAAAGAAACCCAACCCTTATAACAAATATGCATAATTGGGCAAAACAATTCTCACATTGGCTACATACAAATTAAAACTGAATAATTATACTAGGATGTATTCTAACTTGAACAAGAGGCAAAAGGTTAAAAAACCCCAACAACTCACTCACACTACTAATTAAAATGATATATCTTTTCTAATATTATATTATGTTAAATAGAGAGACCCTAGGAACTGGAAGATTTCATTTTGAGAGCTCTTGATACTTACATTGTAATTAGGTGATTAATGACTTTAGTGAGACAAAGTATGTAAAATGAACAGGAGGATCATGCTTTCAAGAGAGAAAAGAGACATTAATCACTGGTTTAATATCTAATACATCTCAAAAATACAAGTTAATGGTGTAATTGGGCACATTATTTCTCATTTCTTGTTATAGACATTGAGGATCTGAGGCATACTAGCAGTACAGTATTTTGAGTTCCTTTGGGACCTTTGCCTTCTGGATGTGTTGGCAGATACAGATGATTTAGAGATTTGTACTCTTTCTTGATTTATTGGCAGTGAAAGAAACCCTTTTACTTCTTCCATAAATAAATCAATATTATGGAAGAAAAAAAGTCCATACTCTTTTAAAAAGCTTCTTAAAGCTTACTTCACATAGTTCTATTTCCTATAAAAAAAAACTAGAGATAGCTATTGTGGCTGCCTTTACTTGCCTCATTTACTTTAGAATGTCTTGTTTATGAAGATGAAATTTATTGTATTACTCCTTTATCAGAAAAAAAGACACTGTGGTGTAGTGAAAAGAACTTTGGGTTGGAAATAAGAAAAGTGTCTTTTGTCTTTGTCACTAACTAGATGAGAGATGATGACGACTACTACTACTACTACTACTACTACTACTACTACTACTACTACTACTACTACCACCACCACCACCACCACCACCACCACCACCACCACCACCATAGATGCAACTACTGCTATTTTTAATTCTTATTTTTCAATTAAATGTAAAATAATTTTCAAGATTCATTTTTTGTAAAGTTTTCTTCTCATATCCTTCCATTCCCCACCCTAGGATAACAAGTAATCTGATATAGGTTATACATGTACAATTGTGTTACATATATTTCCATGTTAGTCATACAATGAAAGAAGAATCAGAAAAAAGGGGGAAAATCATGAGAAGGAAAAAAGCAAAAATAAATTAAAAAGGTGAAGATGATATCCTTTGATCTGCATTCCGATTCCATAGCTCTTTCTCTGGATGTGGATGTCATTTTCCATCTTTTGACTTTGATTGCAAAATTGCTGAGAAGAGCTAATAAGTCCACCAGAGTTGATCATTGCACGATATTGCTAACTCTCTTCTTCTGCTCACTTCACTCTCATCAATTCATGAAAGTCTTTCTAGGTTTTTCTGAAATAATCTGCTCATGATTTTTTCTAGAACAATAATATTCCTTTATATTCAGATGAAACAACTTATCCTTTCATTTCCCCAGTTGATGGGCATCCCCTCAATTTCCAATTCTTTGCCTCCACAAAAAGAGTTATTATGAATGTTCTTGTAATGTGGGTTTTTCCCCTTTTTTGTGATGTCATTGGGATTCAGCCCTAATAATGGTATTGATGGATCAAAGGATATATACATACTTTGGGCACTGTTCCAAATTGCTCTTCAGCATGGTTGAATCAGTTCACATTTCCACCAATAGTGGATTAGTATCTCAGTTTTCCTACATCCTCCAATATTTATCCTTTCCCCTTTCTGACATATTAGCCAAAGGTTTTAGGTGGTAACTCAGAGTTGTTTTATTTTGTATATGTCTTAGTAATTACTACTACTATATCATAGACTCTTGATTGACCAATTCTATTCAATTCTGAAAATTATTTACTATGCACAAAACACTGTGTTAGACATTGGGTACAAAATACACAAACAAAACAATAGCAATAATAAGCAGTTATTAAATTCTTTTTATGGGTTAGGCACTGTAATAAGTGCTAGGAATGCATTTACAAACAGAAAGACTATATTTGCCCTCAAAGAGCTTAACTTTTAATAGAGGAAGACAATGCATAAACACCAAAAAGGAGGGTATTTCCAGTTGGTGAATTCTAGGGTTGGAGTAAATTTCAGGATGAAGAGGTTACTGGTACTTAGTAAAAAAATATAATTTTTATTGTTATTTTATTATATTTTATTCTTCCAATCACATGTTACAAAAGTTTGTCAACATTCATCCATCATATATTTATAAGTTACACATTTTCTATTTCCACCCCCATTTCCTCAGTGGTTAACAATGTGGCAAAGTTCTACATATACATTTGTTTTTAACATATCACATATTAGTCATTTTATATGAGGAATTAGGATTAAGGGAAAAGAAAGAAAACCATAGGATAGGAAGAAAAAAAGTGAGAAGTTTAAAAAAAATGAATATAGTAGCCCTTCTGTGTTTTTGTTTTTGTTTTTGTTTTTCTTTTCTTTTGGATGTGGATGGCATTGTCCATGATAGATTTTTTCAGGATTGTCCTAGCTCTTTGAACTGCTGAGAGAAGCTGCTTCCATCAGAGTTGATCAACTCAATGTTGTGTTTAATGTGAACAATGTTTTCCTGGTTCTGCTCCCTTTGCTCAGCATTTGTTCATGTAATTCTTTCCATGCTTCTCTAAAGTCTGCCCATTAATGGGAAGAAATCATTTAATTAAAACTATGGTTTTTCGAGTAGCAATGTTTGATTATTAGAATTGCATTACAATGAAAGTTGAGCACCATGGAATCAATGCTTTTGAATTGTGGTGCTGGAGAAGACTTTTGAGAATCCCTTGGAAAATAAGATCTAATATGTCAATATTTAAAGAAATTAAGTCAGGTTATTCACAAGCTATTCAAATATTAAAATTAATGTTGGGAAAGATTAAAGGCAAAAGGAAAAGAAGAAACTGGAGGATGAGATGGATAGAAATAAGGAACGTGAACTTGGGCAGATTTGGGGATTTAGGGTTCATAGGGCCACAAAGAGTCTTACATTATATTGGACAGTATGGTTTGTAATGGGTAGATTCCAATGTGGAGTCAGGCAACCCTTTGTTCAAATCCAGCCTCAGACACTTACTAGCTGTGTGATACTGGGCAAGTCACTTAACTCTGCTTCAGTTGCTTTCAGTTCATTGTATAAAATGATCTGGAGAAGGTAATAGAAAGCCTGTTTAGTATCTTTGCCAAAAAAACCCCAAATGGGGTCATGAAAAGTCTGACAAAACTGAACTGACTAAACAGCAACATGATACATACACAAATAGTATAAACAAGGCTATTTGTGAAAGATGAAAGTACTAGCTCTAATGAATTCAGGGAAATGTTGCAGAAGAGGTGATATCTAGGAACACAGTTAGTTAACTAACATTTATTAAGAGCCCACTATGTTCCAGGAACTATACTAAGCACTTGGGAGACAAAGAGACCAAAAAGATAGCTTCTCTCTTCAAGAAACTCATGGTCCAATGGGGAATGACATGCAAATAATTATGTGCAAACAAGTTCTCTCTCTCTCTCTCTCTCTCTCTCTCCATATATATCTATATCTATATCTATATATATATTATATATATATATGTATAGGATAATTTGAATATAATTGTCCTATTCAAATAAAAATTAAAGGGACATTAGCAAAGGCTTCCTTTAGAAGGGGCATAAAGATTAGGCACTGGGGCAGCTAGGTGTGCAGTGGATGGAGCACTGACCCTGGAGTCAGGAGGAACTGAGTTCAAATCTGGTCTCAGACACTTAACAATTGCCTAGTTGTGTGACCTTGGGCAAATTACTTAACTCCATTGCCTTGCAAAAAAAATACTCCCCCCAAACCAAAAGGTTAGGCATCTCTAGATTGCTGTAGAAATTGAGTAGATCACAATCTGAGCCTCAAGTATCTACATCTGAAGTGATTTTTTGGGGGAAAAGAGAGGAGGACAGCTTTGTGGCATAAGAAGGAAATAAAACTCTGATTTGGCTAATAAAATGCTGAGTGAGCTTAGTTGGCACATGCAGCCATAGCTGGATCCCACCAGTTGCTTGGCAGCACTTACTTGGATTAAGGATGTGAGACCCAGGAGGAAACAGTTTTTTCCCAAACTCAAACCCATAAAATAATGATGAATAATGCTTTAGCCTCTCTCCAATTAAACAATGAAGGGAACTTCTTATTCTAAGTATATATAATGTCAGTCCTGGAAACAACCATAAGTGGTTTCCCTTTTCAATGTTCTGTTATCATGAAAATAAGTCTACCTTTGAGAAGGATGCCTAGATCATGGGCTAGTGATGATGACATACTGAATACATATTAAGGACTCTTGGTTTATTACTGTTATTCTCATCTGTCCTCTTGATGAGGTAGGCTGGCTACATCCACAAAACTTGTATTTTCTCTTTTCATTACCAAATGTCTTAATGTTCATATTTATCTTTGACTTTTAAAACTAGGTCAACCAGAAACTCATGTTTGGCTATTGATGAAGGAGATTCTCCAGAGAGTAAGACAAAATAGAAATTTGGCTTCCAGTGAAATGTGTAGACCTTTAATAGACCTTAGAATGATGGACACAAGTATTTTCTGTTTGGTGAAGTCATTATAAAACAGGAGCCAGAAATCATAGGCTTTGATGATTACTTTAAGATTCTAAGGAAAATTGTATGCAGTTGGCCCCAGTCCCTGCTGAGCAAATGCTTATATAACTTGGGACCCACCTTCTGGTAAAGAAATAGTGATCACAGGCTTAGTTGACCCTAAAAGTTGCTTCCCCTAGACTAATAATATTTAAGAGAGCAGAGAGATAAAATTCTAACCTAGTAAAGCTTTGAGCAGAACTGAGTGGTCAGCCTCTATTCCCAAATTCTAAAATACAGAATATACAATAAAAAGTAGGGCAATTAGGTGGAGCAGAGGATAGAGCAATGACCTTGGAGTCCAAGGAACAGGATTTTGAATCTGACCTCAGACGTTTGAAACTAGTTGTGTGACCCTGTGAAGTCACTTAACCATGACTGCCTCGCATCCAGGTCCATCTCCAATAGTTCTGTTTCACGTCTGGCCTCTGGATCCAGATGGCTCTGCAGGAGAAAGTGAGGCTGGTGACAGCACAGCATCTTCTCACTCAAGTTCAATTCATGTGTTGTCATGGCATCACCTCCTGATGTCATGGTGTTCTTTGAGATTGAAGAGAAAGCATCAACAAGAGTAAATCAGCTCTTAAGCTGGGAATGATCAAGATAGATATTGACCCCCAGAACTGTACTTTACATAAGATTTTTTTGTTAAATGAATGTGTAAGGCATATGTGTATATATGTTATTTGATGAAGCTGATCTGAAATTTGGCCCACCATTGTAAAGAATGGGGGATGAGCCATTCCTGTATATTGTTGATATGCTAAAAGGGGATGGGGCAAGTAAGGCCTAGGATTTCCAAGGCAAGACAATCTCTCTTCTAAATATAAAAAGGAAATTCAAAGTGATTTTGAGGGGTCAGCGAGACAAGGCTAAATTGTAGTCACTATCCTATGTGTAATAAGGAAATGGAATGGAAGTATATGATACATTTGAGAAAGTTTCTATCTAAAAAGGAGAGAGGCAGCTTGCCAAAGTGGATGGAAACTTGGTGGTTCTGGATCTAGGATGATTCGAGTCCTATCTCTGTTGTGGATGAAAACTGGGGTCAAATCAAACAGAGAACCTAGTAGCAACCCTGGTTAGAGGGCTGGTTGGCCACAAAACCCTCTGGGATTTGTAGTTCTCTCTTCTCAATTGGGGAGAGAAGAAACTAAGGTACTCTCAGCTGTGTAAGTGGAGCGTGGACGTTTTCAGGACAGAGAGAGAGAGAGGAAGTTGAGGTGGCTGTTTTCCTTGAGAGTGGAAGATTCAGAGCAGCAAGGATCCCAGCCACTGTCCAAGGTGTCTTCTGTAGGGCCAAGAAAGAAGACCTCCAAATGAAGGGACAGTCTGGGAGATGTATGACCCCGCACATGACCTCCTCTCCCGGGAGCAAGAAGGGGATGGGGGGAGAGAAAAGTAGGTTGGAGGAAGGAGGGAGCCACAGTGGGTGCACCCTACCTCACCCCACCTGGACTTTTTTGGGTTTTCTTAAGTTTATTCCTCTACAGCATACATTTGGCAGAGTTAATATAATTTTCCATAAATACTGTGGTCATCCCTGTCTTTAGGTTGTTCGGTGACCCTTTGTGGCATGAGGGCTCCATGAGAGCCTAAGAGGAATGAGGGACCTTTGCTCATTAGGGACTCATTGGAAGAGAGTTGGTCTCTTCAACTGGAGGCCATGACCTTGGGTCCTGTAGAATAAATATACTCCACAGAGGCAGTCCAAGTTACAAGAGAGCCAGACATAAGCTAAAGTTCATATACCTCAAAGACAGAAGGTTAAAGCGGGGGGGGGGGGGGGCAATAAAGAATTGAATATCCTTAGGAAGCCAAAAACCAAGATGTAGGTGGTAAAGGGGCCAGCAGGTGAAGCAGAGCTGTACAGGCCTCACCTCTGATTGTGAAAGGGGGAATGCATTCACCTGACCAGTGCTGATTTTAGTAGGCAGGTATTTGCCAGGTATAAGGCTGACAATCCTCTCACGTCAAGTCCCTGAGCAGTGGGTCAAAGCCAAAGTGCAGACAGAATTCAGGGTCATATAACAAGGTCAAGCTGGGCCTGGGCTTGAAAATCATGCAAACCACAGTAAGGAACTTTATTAGTGATATGAGAGACAACTCAGAACTGAGGAAAATCCTGCCTCAGACTCATGTGTGAACATTGTATCATAGATATACAGTAAGTTCCAGAAGGCTTCAATTTCATTAGCCTAAACTTGCACTAAGACTTTTGGGACATATGAAGGAACCTGAGGTTATTCAGGACAATTTCCTCATTTTATGGATGAGGAAAGCACTGACTTTTGGGACACATGAAGGATATTTGAGAGTTTATTTAGTACAATATCCTCATTTTACTGATGAGCAAATTGAAACCCAGCGAAGTTAGGTGACTTGTACAAGGTTACTCAGTAAATGGGACAAATATTGAAATTTGAACCCATATCATTAATGAATACCAAATCCAGGGTTTTATCTACTACTTCATACTATCTAGGGCTTCCCTCTACATGTTATCCTAGACTGTAGGGGTCTCAAAGACTTATTCAGTGATGAAGTTTGCCTCGCTTGGAAGATTCTGATATCAACTATGCCCCATCAAACAGTACTCCTTCCTAATGTGCTAACAGAAGATCTAGTCTGCTTACTGTTATACTGTTAATTTTTTTGTAGCATTCATTATTCATCACCTGACCAATTACTCTAATTATTTATAGCCACAGTCAACAGCCTGGATAACATATGTCATAATTTGACCTTATCCCAACTGCTCTGGGTTCATAAACTTTCATCCATCTTCAAAATAAATGACAAAAAGTTTATCTTTGTTTAAAAACAAAGTTAAAAAACCTCAATCAAGGCTCTGACTTTTGAGTTCCTTGAGCCAAATTTTCTCCTTGAGTGAAATATTACATTTCAGTTAGAAATCTTGGGATATATATAAGTTTATATTGGAAGACTGAGTCCAGTTTGATGGCAGAATAATAGTGTCATAAATGGCGACACCATCATAATCTATTTGATAAATTCAGTAAATATTTGGTAGAAGCTGGAAATTAAAAAAAAGAAAATAGAGATAAGGGAAAATGGTGTTCATCAAAAGGACAGCTGTTTATCCTGAAGTAAGTTGCAATAACGAAAAGGTCAGGGTCTCCACATAGTAGGCTGGTGAGGCAAACCAAAGGGCTGGAATGGGTTGTTGAAGTGGTCCCTTACTTACCCTTGGGTGGATAGTAAGATCAAACTCAGAGGAAGAAGCCAAGCCCCAACACAACTTAAATATAATTTTCCACACCCCTGGCCTATCTGCTACTTAAACTTGTCTTTATTCTGTTTTAATGGGAACAAACGTGAGAGTGAATGTTTTCCAGATTTCCAGGCTGGGTTACTGGAACCCAAAGAAGCTTTTCTACCTCCCGCAAATAGCAAAATGAAATCACTTTGGGGGGGGGGTGAGTGTTTTCCTTTCTCTAACAAGAGCATTAATGCTCCCTCTTCCTGCTCCTTGTTCCTCCTCTGTTGAGAGGCTACTCTTATTCAAGGTTGAACCTTCCATTGGAAGGATTATTCATTCTTTTTGCTTATGTTTCTTCTTCCTTTTCAGCCCTGACTTTATCAATTCATGGGGCCAATTTCAGGTCCCTGGACTATCACAGCCCAGGATGGACCAAGGATTAGGCAGGACCTGGTCTGGAAACTTTCTTCACCAGACTAAAGACAGACCAAATTGGGTTGGCAGGTTCTGGGAAGGGGTGGGCAAGAGGAAGTCTGGCATAAAAGGGCCAACCTGCAGGTGCCAAGGCTGGCCACTTGGGATGGGAGACCGAACAAGAGCTTGGTCAGGAAGGCAGGTATAAATGGAAAAATCAAAGGCAAGGAGTGTTCTCTTATGGAAAATAAAGGGGTGGGATTAGCTACCTGGATAAATCATTTATTAAGTTTTGTGCTAAATATTGTATATACATATAAAAGCAGGCAAGACAATTCTTGCCCTCAAGGAACTTACTTTTTTAAAGAGGGAGGGCTATTCATAAAGGGGAGCTAAAAGGGGAGGCTGAGAGAAGTAGGGCTAGATAATCTCTACAGTACCAGCTCTAAATCTAACATCCTGTAATCTTAAATAGGTTAAGTCTAGTTCAAGTATGCAGGTAGGAAAGGAGGCAGAGAGTCTTTATTAGAGCTGGAAGGTGGGAACCAATATTAGGGTAGTAGCAGAACAGACAAGAGTAAATAGGAGAAGTCTGGACTAGATAAACCAAAAGGATTGGAAGGAGGTCAAAGGCAGTGTCTGGCAACTCTCCCAGGAGGGTGAGTTGTGCTAACAGATTTTCTGTCAAATGCAACCTTTTAATGAGAAGGCTCAGGATTTCTGGGAATTCTATACCACAAAGGGCAGTCTGTTTTTAATATTAATGGAGTCTAGGGTTCCCTTTGGGGATCTGTTTTCTTATGGGTATTAACTCCATCTTCTTTAACCTAGGAATAATCCAAGTTTGGTATAGAATTCAACACTATGCCCTTGAGAGAGACTCTAATTATGTCAGGTCAATGAGTAATAGCATTCTTATTTAGAAAACTGCCTGATGATATAGCCATGGAAAAATAAACAAAATTTTTCAAGGTAGAGGCCAGGGCCCCTTTTCAAGAAGCTACATCCCAAATTCACCAGCATTTAGGATCCTGGAGAGAAAAGGCTGAAACAAAGGTGAGCCTAATGTCCACCACAGGCTTTGTACTTGGATCCAGTGGGGACTTGAACGCTCAGGGGAAATTTCCATTATCATAGAGGCAGGGGTTCTAAATTTTTTCTTGGCACTCTGGTAAAACCTCTAAAAGAATGTTTTTAAATGATTGAAGGAAATTATAAATTTCAATTAGGTGTCAATGGAAATAAGGATGTTATACATTGATGGATCCATTGAATTTTGTGTGTCCATGAACACCAGGATAAGAAAACAATGCTATCAAAACCTTGACTATTTAGAATGGGGAGGAGGTCCTGACTGCATGAGGATACAATATTGTAGTAGATCTGGCATCAACCTATGTCATGCACCTAGAAGTGGGTGCTCAAGGAGGGGCAAACTGCCCCAGGTGAGAAATGAAGCAAGGGTCCAATGGCCCTACATTTAATTCTCTTTTCATCATATTTTACTCATCCCATCAAAGAATGACCAAAGGACAAGACTGCTTATTCCCCTTTCATTAAACCAGATTACAAACTATAAATTATTCTCTAAAATGGAGAAGCAATATAATTTATACTGGGAATATGCCCACACAAATGCATGAGCATTGGTGTGTTCTAATTAAGAATTGATAGTAGAAGCTTAATTATGTGTTCTTAATGAATACATAATTAAGAAAACTCTCACAGAATTTGAATAACCAATATTAAAGATTGTGTGCTACAGTGTTTTCATCTTTCTCCTTGAGAGGTAATTTAATATAATAACTCACATTTATATAATGAACTTTAAGATTTACAAAGACATATGCAATGTGTTATTCTAAATTTTAGACCTTACTCACCATTAATACATTTTTAAGGTACATATCTCAGGGATTTCAATGAAAATAAACATATTTGTAGCAATATTAATCCTAATAATGTGAACCCTGTTAAAAGTCAGGTTGTGAAATTATTCATTAACTACAGGCTTAGGGAATAAAGTAGATGTAGCTGAGGACAGGTGAAGGCAGGGTCAGGAAAGGATGATGTCTCCAGTATAAAAGATAGTTCAAAAATATCAGGTGAATAGACTACACTTGTTTGAAGGGAAGTATCGGTGGGATCATGTATGTTCTAGAAAAACAGGAATGGCTGTTCCCAAAAGAAAAGAGAGAACTAAGTGTTGACTCTAAAAACTAAGAAAATGTTAGATTATGTGACTTCAAAACATTCTGGTACTTAATTAAACTTAATAATTACCAAAATAATTACCTGAGAGCAGAATGAATTAGAAAGGGTGAAAACAAAATAATTACAATTAAGACAAAACAACACACCCCATCTTTGTCCTTACAAGATTTTTCACCCTTTTAGTTCTACTTGGGTGATACTTAGTTTACAGTTATATTTTGTGTTGAATTAATGGTTTAAAGAAATTTGTATAGTACTCTTAATGATTCCAAGTTGCTTCCTATAGGCAAAATCTATCTTTAAAATATGAGTATTCTCCTGTTGATCCCATGTAATTTTCTGTCTTGCAACAGAAAATATCATAATTGTAGATGACTCAAAGGACAATGAAAAGACTGATGATGGGGGAAAGTAGATTTCTTTATATTACCAATGATAACTGAACATGAGAAGAGTTACAAAGATAGCCAAAATATGTATGAGTAGGTGAACTGGATATATAATCAGAATGGGAGATGATCTGATCATTATATCTTATTCTTCATTGGGCTCCATGAAACATTAAAAAAACCAGAGAAAATCCTTGGATATTCTGGCTCTTATGGAAGATTTTTGGAAGGGCATGAATTATACTTCACATCAGGAGAAGGTAGAAATGGGTTATGATCAGTATTGCTAGAGGAAATGCCCACACTGATGAAATAACAGATTTTTTTATTAGAGTCCTAAATAACTAAAGTTTGGTTTTGGACATTTGAGTTTGAGATACTTTTGGAGAGAATTACCTATCCTGTGCAGAGGCAGAGATGTTGGTCTGGATCCCAGACAAGAGGTCAGGACTGGAAATAAACATTTTTGAGTCAATTGTAAAGAAATGGCAGTCAAATTTGTGGATATGAATGTGATCACCAAGAGAGACAAAGAAAGTAGAGAGAAAAGAAAAAGAGACACACTCTTCGAAATCACTCATCTTAAGGAATTTATAGGACGCTTGGGTTGAAATTTAATGATAAAAGTAATAGTGTCAATATTCTAACCTTGTTTCTTGTTCTGGGAACAAAATCTATGCAGATGTAGAGGAGATAGAGGGGGAAATAAGAAAGAAAATAATTTTCGATTGTAAAGATCCACTCCTTTAAGCTATTCTCACTTTTCATAGCCTTTCCTTTTCTCTACATCTATGGAATCTTTAAAAGCCTTTAAAAAGCCTTTAAAAGCCATGGGAGGTCTGGATTAGAAGATCAGGGAAGAAAAGAGAGAGGAGCAGGGAGTTTGTACATGTGAGCTATTTGTAAGTTTGTAAGCCTCTGGTATAGTTAATGTATATACACAGATGCATGTGTGTGTATATATACAGCTATATTTATTGAGGAGATGTTTTTCTTTTTGTTACATTTTTCAGTTTGAGTTAAGAGAGTTCAAGTGATTAAATAGTGGAATTATAATATCTTTTTTGTTAAGAGAATGGAAATTTTTTTTGGGGGGTCTTCTAAAGGCACCATTTGCAAAAGTTAACATAAAATGGTTCCTGGTTTTTATTTTTAATGGTATCTTTGATTTATTAGGAATTTCAAACCACAAGTCAGATATTTTTCTGGAAAAACAGACTTTGATTCAGCCACAGACATGCATAATAAGAATAGTTTTAATCTCATTTTGTTTTTGGTTCAGTTTTCTTTGCCTCTATCCAATTAGTTGCAAAGAATGGGGAATAGTCTTTATGCATGTGTAGTGTGAGTGAGTAGGACTGTCTCATATTTATAAACCTTGATGACTTAATTTAGTGTAATCTCTGACTTTAAAGGTCATTGGGCATAAGATTCTGCTCATTGGAGGAGAATGATTACTCAATGCCTCCAAGCCTGGTTTAAAGGATGGAGCTGGGGAGAATATGGGTTTTCTAATTTTCTGCTTTAAGAGAGAAAAGACTTTGAAGTTTAGACTCTTTAAGTCTTTAAGTCACTGAAAAGAGAGAAAGATTCCAGGAAGAAGTCAACATGTAGTGGGACTGGCATCTCAGTGGATATTGGCCTATAAATCATTCTGGTTTCTCTGAAAAAGTCAGATTGTTGTGTCAATCTTCCCGAAATAGCCATAGAGGGTTATTTGGAAACACCTGGGGTGGAAAGGGCACATAAAACCTTTTTTTCTTAACTATTGAATGAAGAAACCAGGAGAGAGCCTGGACTCACACTTCAGGAGGAGTCATAGTAGAAGACAGAGATGTGACTGTAGGCAGAGTCACTTAACCTTTGCTTGCCTCAGTTTCCTTGACTGTAATGTGGGGATAATTAGGACTTTCCTTGCAGGATTGTTGTGAGGATCAAATTTGTTTGTGCCTTATCTGCCCCACTAGATTGTAAACTCCTTGAGGGCAGTGCCTTTTTATTTTTTTGGAGGGGACTATTTCGTGTCTCCAGTGCTTACTGAGTACATAGTTCAGATATCTGCTTGAATTGACCCAGAATAACTACATATACAGAAAGGTTGAGTTGTCACAAAGCCTTTGAACTCAAACATCTTCCCTTTTTGTTTCTTCCAGTAATATTTGTTCCTCAGTAGCAGAAGCCCTTGGGTGTAGTGGATAGACTACTTATTGAATTTAGAGGTAGGAAAACAAGTTTAAATCCTTCCTCTGACTCACCAGCCCACTGACCTAGGCAAATCCCTTTGGGCATCAGGCAAATTCCTTAGGTTTATCTCCTAAGAAGGCACTGTTTGTTCAGTAAAGGCAGAGCTAGAAGCCATGGATAGAAGCTGCAGAAAGGCAAATGAAGGCTTAATCTAATGGAAAACTTCCTAAAATTTATGGTGACCCAGAAGTGGAAGGAGCTGTCTTGGGAGGCTGTACATTCTGTGTCTGCGAGCAGAGCTTGGCTGACAACTTGTCAGGGATGTTTTAATTTATTTGTGAATTGTTCTAGAGGTCTGCTAGATTTCTTTTGGTGAAAGGAGATATCCAGCTGAGAGTCTCCCATACTGAGGAAATTGTGACTTCTTTCTATACTGATAAATTCTTCTCTTCACTGATGTCTCATGGTGGTGTGGTCATAAGGAAAAAAAAAGTTTCTTTGCTAGACTGTGAGCTTCCTTAAAGGTCCTAGGAACATTTTCAGTACCGTGGGGGCTTAGTGCAGGATTAATATTTATAAATTATGTCATTACTTCTTCTTTACTATAAGTAATTATCTTCCATTATGTAAACACTGCAGGGCTCTGCATAAATGTTCTGATGCTGGCTCTACCCTCAGGAGAGGATTCTGTTAGCCAGGCAAAGGGAGGAAACCTTCTGGTCTTGGCAAAGCTCCCTGTTTGGCTTGAGGATGTAACATTGCCTCCTATTTCTAACTTGGGGTTTTTCAGAAAAAAGGTAAATTATTCTCTAATGGAGCCAGATATTAATAGTGACTTCATTCTATGGTTTTGTCCCTT
This sequence comes from Macrotis lagotis, assembly GCF_037893015.1. Classification (NCBI taxonomy): domain Eukaryota; kingdom Metazoa; phylum Chordata; class Mammalia; order Peramelemorphia; family Peramelidae; genus Macrotis; species Macrotis lagotis. Next base: position 84,353,249 of record NC_133664.1, on the reverse strand, counting down.
AAGATTAGGTCAAACAAATTATGAACTGCTTGCTAAAAGTAGTACTGTATGAGGTGACCTTAGTAGACACTGCTGTCCTTATGGAGAGAATCTGCAATTGCTTCTCACCCATGTCTTTTGGCTTTTTTCCTCCACCCTTAGCTTTTCCATTTCTGACCGGCCACTATGCCCATGGCTGTCTCTTCTCCTTGCTACCTAGCAAGTTTCTTGCTTTTGAACTCTGAACCATCATATTCTTCTTACCTGTTTTTTTAAAGTTTTTTTTGTAAGGCCATGGAGTTAATTGACTTGCCCAAGGCCAAGTAATCATTAAATGTCTGAGACCAGATTTGAACTCAGGTACTCCTGACTCCAGGGCTGGTCTTCTACCCACTGCACCACCTAGCCATCCCCTTACCTGTTTTTAATAAGAAACTTTGGTCTTACTTTTCCTCAGCCCACCAAACCCTTTGACTTTGGTTCCTACCGACATCATCAACAACTCACTTCAGCAAACCCTAGAATAAGCATTCACATGCCATACTTCTATCACTGCTCCTGTGTCTTGGAATAGGAATCTTATGATGATAGATTTAGCTTTCAAGGGTTATTAGAGGCCGTTAAGCCCAACCTCTCCATTTAACATATGAGGAAATAAGCACTGAAAGGGGAAGTGATAGTAGGGTCAAATAACTACATAATGGCTGAAGATGAATTTGAACCCACTTCTTCTGACTTCCAAATCCTATGCATTATGTCATCTTATCTAATCATTTCTCTTTTTATCCTTGAAGCAAATCTCAGGATTCATTTTGGTCAGGGTGGATAAACTTAATTCAATTCAAATTAACATTGGTGGATTTGTATATGACTGTTTCTTAATTTCCCATGCCCAAAGCTGTCTATATTTAAATTGCTTAGACTGCCAAACTAACCACATTCCAAACTCCAACTAAAACAGCAATATCTGTTTGTCTGTGCTAGACTTGTCTAGCCCAGATTGTCCACCAGGTCTAGCTATTTTTGACAGATTACCTTCCATCCAGAGGAACCCTCTTATGACATGATGGAAAAATCAGAGCATCACATTCTAAATACATGCCACCTGTAGGAAATATTTAATGGGTTAGTTGGATGAGCTAATAGAGAAGGTTATCTAGGAAAGGGATGAAATAAATTAATATTATGTTATGGGATCCACCCTTTTCTTTTATTTTTCTTAAAAAAATCTAATTCTTAAATAGATCAGTCTCTGAAGGGCAGCACGGCTGAGAAACAAGATCACCACATGGCCCATGCTAGTTAACTGTAACTGGGAGACCTAATTTCTGATTAGACTATAAATAGAATCCAGTCTGGGATGACTCTTTCCTGGAGGAAGAACCCCTACGCTTGATCCCTTCCATTAGAGTTTGGGGATCTCTGCCTTGTGAAAGAGAAAACTAGTCAGAGAGGTCCTCATGGAAATGCCCGGTCACCTTAGGGCTGCTGAGTCTGATGACCAAACCACATTTTCAGCAGATAGAGTGAAGACTTTTAGCCCACCTCTTCATTAAATGTCTGCCAATCAAAGTTGAATTTCACTTGTCCTGGGGGTTCCCTTCCAAATAGGATTTAAGGAGTTTCAGGGTCTCCTTTGGCAATTTTGGTTACCTAGAGAAAACCACTGACCATCAAATTATTGATTTCTGGCTAGCCTAAGTAATTAATAAACATATTATTAATTGCCCAGAAACTCTGTTTCTTGTAGTTTCCATCTGTCACAGGCTATTAACCTGGGGGGAAATGAAATTATTTTAAAAAACCCCAATATTTTGGTAACTGTATTTCAGTCTATTTGATTTCCATTGGAATCCTATATATTTTATTTTATGCATTTAAAAACATTATTCTGGAAACAGTTTAGGTAACTCAGTGGATAGAGTAATAGCCCTAGTGAGGAGGACCTGAGTTCAAATTTGACCTCAGACAGTTCTTAGCTGTGTGATCCTGGACAGGTCACTTAGCCCTTATTTTCTCCCACAAAATTCCAGAAAAACAAAAACAATTATTCTGAGGAGGATTCCTTAGACTCTGCTAGTCTGCTAAAGGAGACCAAGACATAAAATGGTGAAAACCCTTATATTTTCATCTATGAGGAAATTGAAGACAAATTCAGAGCTGTGACTTGCCTAAAGTCAGACAGGTAAAAGGCAGCAGGAATAATATTTGAACTGGAATTTTGTGATTCCAGCTCCAACATTCTTCCCATTAACATATTAGGAAATAGCATGTAACTCATATTTATTGCAATCTCTAGCAATAACTTCCAAACTCCAAATTAAATTTTTTTCTCATGACCATTATAGTTTGAAGTTGCTCTTAAAAAGTGGTGAATGAGATCCCCAGAGTAGCTGAACCTTTTTTGTTTTTCTAAAGTTTTTCATCTGTCCCTTCTGTATGTCCTTCCCCTCTCCCCCACCTCCCTATTTTAATGACCTTATCAGCAGAGGAACTTGCCAATTGATCTCTGAATTTTACTGAAAATAAAGCTTTCATATGTTCTTCCAAGATGCATGTTAGCCTATTTGGTTTTTATGGGGATGAGCATGCTCTGATTGCTTAATGGGGAAGGTGTAATTTTTTTCTTTTTGTAGATTCTGTCTTGGCTTCTCTTCTGTTGCCATGGTTCTGAAGCTCGCAATTTAGACTTACAGTGTTTAAGGAAAAATGACTGTATTGATTTGGAATAAAAAGAAATATAGTCTGGTACCTGAAATCTCAGTTCTGCAAAGTAACTAGCTCCTTACCACCACAGTGAAAATAAGAATATGATGTTTTAGGAGTACTGGGGATGGGGAGTAGGGGTACATATAGTGAAGATCCAGCACTGTGACTGACCAAAGCATAGGAAGGGAATAAGCATTCATTAACTACTATGTAGGCACTGTGCTAAGTATTTTACACAAATTATCTCATTTGATCTTTACCACAACTTAGATATGTAGGTGATCTTATTATACTCTTTTTATAGCTGAAGAAATAGACAAATGATTTGTCCAAGGCATAGTTAGCATTTGTGGTTGGTTTTGAACTTGGGTCTTCCTAACTCCAGACTCAGTCCTCTATTCACATGCACCCTGCTGCCTTTCTCTTCCACTGATAAGACTAATGGACCATGACAATTGGAACCACTTGGGGAATCAGTGTAGTAGAATGTCATTTGTCTCTGAGGAAGCAACTGTCTCAATTGATCCTCTATCATTTCATAGATCATTTAGGTATTTTATTGGACAGGAGATACAGGCAGGGCTTCAACGTTATTAGAAAATATAATATAAACTAAGTACCTGAGGGGGATATTTGAAAAGAGTTACTGTGCATTATCAAAATTAAAAAAAATACAGATGCCAACATATCACCTGGCTAGGGGCCCTCTTTTCACTTGTCTGTGAACAACAAGGGTTTAGTCTTGCTTATAGGGACACTCCCTCAAAGGTATGGACTGGTGATTGTTATAGAAGCAGTCAGATAGTGGTGATGTGTCCAGAAGCAAACTGCACCATTTAGTTCTGAGAACAAAATGTGTGGAAGGTGATCTCTTACCAATGTGGTTTTTGGGTATACTTAGGAATATCATATGCAGAAGACTTGGAGGTGAATTGAGCTTTCAGACTTCTTAATCTTGACCTTTGTTAATTTATGTTCTACTTTAAAAAATGTATACTATATGTGACAATTCTAGTCTACTTAATGAATTCCTTTAGGATCTCATGAAATTGATTATAGATTATATCCTAAATGGTATGGAAACTGGATCATGAGAGAATTATGGGTTATCATTTTGGTTATTCATATCCTTAGAGGGTCTGGGGAAAATACTGGGAAAAGTTGAGGCTAGCAAAAAATGGGCATTTCATGCTTCCATTAGGAATAATTTGATATAACACAAATTTCTAATGACTTGATCAGATATAGCAACCCATCAGGATGGTTGGTTTCATCTGCCCAGGGAGTGAACTTGGCAACATAGACCCAGAGTACCACCTAGTGGTCAACCCAGATAGGGCATTTCTGGGGCTATTAGATGAAAAAAAAAACTTGATATTTATCAAAGGGAAGCAAAGTGTTTCATTCACAATGAGACAGAATCATTGGGGTGCCATTAGTTTCACTGGTCTTTCTTCTTTCTATCAGGGGCAAGGACATATTAATCAGATCTAGAGTAAAAGAAAGCTTGTCCATCTAACTGTGTAACCCATATGTAATATGACAGTGTAAAGGGTCTGTCCTAAGCCAGGACTAAGTCAAGACCCTCTGGTCATTCGCATTTGGTATTGGAATGAAACTTTGTAGACCATCTATTAGTCAAAAAATGGAATTTTCTTTGTATATGGAAAGGCTACTCAGCAAGGATACAGCATTGATTCTTCTCTGTGTAACCATGTTCATACATGCTGGTAGGAAGTCTTTGTCAAGTTTGAATTAGGGGCCCTTGATTCCATCTGGGGAATCAGATCTTCAGGAAACTAATCAAAGTTGGAGCCTTAGTTCCCTAGAATAATTAAAACTCAATGATTGTTTGAATACCTTTAAAAGGAAAGACCAACCTATGAGGAGTCATAATAGCAATAATAGTATTTATACAACATTGTAAAGTTTGCAATGTACTTTTTTATGACTAATCCTTACAATTACCCTGTGGGGATAGAGGATATTATTATCATCCCATTTTACAAATGAGGAAACTGTGGTTGAGAAAGTCAAGATACTTTTTAGGGATCCTGATGCTATTAAAGTGTGTGAGGACAAATGGTAACTTGAGTCTTCCTGATTCCAGATCCAGTGCTATATTCACTAGGTCAGCTCTTAAAATAGGGTCTCCAAGAGGAAGAATTTGATTTGTTTCCCCAGGTTTGTCCTCTCTTTTGAAGCACTTTAACAAAACATGTTATATGAAAGTCTTCTGAAGACTAGAGATTTTGAAGCGAATGGAGCATAGGAGATCACCGAATCTAATCCCAGGTTTGAATCTCCTCTGTAATACCCTAGACCTGTGACCATCTTGAAGATCTTCAGTGATGGAAAACTTCATTATATTCTAGGGTAGTATACACAGTGTGAGAAGAAGGAAAAAATACCACAGAGGGAAAAAACACCAAAGAGAGCTCACAAGGTAGAGGTCAGTCCTGAGCAGTTAAGAAGACTGGGATTTTGTTGTTTGGGAGGGTCTGATTCAAATTCAATTTTGGATTGAAAAGATGGTGACAGACAGAGGCATTATCACCAATAAAAGAAACTCTATCTTTTTTGTTGATCAGCACTAGAAGTAATTAGCTTTTCAGTTATCAAAAAGATTCACCTCTCAGTTATACTGAAGCCTTAAGAATTTTAAAGACATCCCAGGTGACACTATCCACTTTTTGATTCCCACATATTGGAAATGACAATCACCTCTTCCTGAAGCTGGGCTGTCCAATTCTTGAATGTGAATTCTATGTCTTCTCATACAATCCTCAATGATCACTAGGAAAAGGGAAATGATCTTTACCTTTCTAAATGTATTTCTGAAATATAGATTACATTTATTTGAGCCATTTGGGTGTTCACCTGGGTCAAATTATGAACACGTAAAATGTCTGTGTCTCTGATTGTGGGAAGTTATGTCTCTTTTGCCTAAGAATAGTTTGTTCTTACTGAGCCAGGGTCTCTCTGTCAGGCAAGTACATGTTGAGATATGTATGATGTGGTATTATTGGCTTTCATTTTGAAGAGGATCAGTGCATCCCAGGGTGATGTCTTGACTTTGGGTATGAATTTATTTTAAGCGAGGGAGAGTTGCCTAAAGTTGTCAGTCTCATTTTCTCTTTAAGAATCATTGAAGTTAAAGATATGATTTCTCTCTCATCACACCCAATTTGGATCAAGGTACAACATGGAAACAAAGTAAAGACTGACAGATTGCTTTCCGTGGAGGGGTGGGGGGGGGAGGGAAGTAAGATTGGGGGGAAAATTGTAAAATTCAAATAATATTTTTAATAAAAATTAATTAAAAAAAGAATCATTGAAGTCCAGTGGCAAGTGGTATAGTTGATTTGGGGCTCCATTTTACCAGTGACTACCTATCAGGGACATATGATGAGAGGAGGCAGAGCTCTGCCTCACTTCAGATTGTGCAATCCCTTAAAAACTGGGTTGAACTCATAAATGTCTGCCTATGCTACCTCTATTAGGTTCATGCAGTGCTAATCTGATAATGTGAGTGCTTTCCTAGTCATGGACCCCATTGCGCATTACTGCTACCTGTGGGATCTGGTCAGGTCACTACTTTTGGAAATTTATTTTCTCATCTGTAAAATAAGAGGACTGAACTAGAATCAATTGCCATGTTTCAAAGAACTTGGAGCTGGACAGAGATAGGCAGGACCATACTGTTAATAATGACTGGTCCTTGAGGTGTGGCTTTCTTTTAACAATCAAAGAAGTTGGTTTAGACATATAGTAAAAGCGAGAACAATAGATAGTTTTAGATTTATGATTTCATGACTTGAAAAGCAAGAAAATCTGATGTTCAGATTTTTAGATGGGAGTCATTAATCTTCCCTGCCTATTAAATTATGGATTTCCTTAAGTCCTACCCCCTGCTACCCCTCTTCCCCTATTTACCTCTAGACATAATCTTCTTTGCTTAAAGAAACATTGGTGACGTTAGAAAGAGGTGTTAAGGGCGGCTAGGTGGCACAGTAGATAGAGCACTGGGCCTGGAGTCAGGAGTACCTGAGTTCAAATCTGGCCTCAGACACTTAATAATAATTACCTAGCTGTGTGGCCTTGGGCAAGTCACTTAACCCCATTTGCCTTGCAAAAAAAAAAAACTAAAAAAACTAGAAAGAGATGTTAAAGATTATTCCTAATTAAGATATTTTCTTAGTTTTCTTCAGAAAAGTTGGAGAGATTTGAGAACTTTCTGGAACATTTTGTGTTAAGAACAAATACTTTTGGATTTGTTTGTTTTCAGGACTGTGTGGAGCCTTTCCCACCCAAACAGACAGGTGCCTGGTTTCTTCCTAAAGAAAAATATCAGTGGAAACCCCCTCCCCAAATGTAAACTCCTCTTATTTTGACAAGTTGCTTTAAAAAAAAACAGCTTATTGGACTAGGAAGATAGTAGTCCTTTTCTTCAAGCCCCTTCAAATATAATTTCCAAGCATTATATTGCAAAGATTATATTCCAGATTAAAGGTATTAGAACTAAATCCTCAAGATAAAAAAAAGAGTAAACTGTCCCTTAGAGTAGGAATCTTCTGAATTAGCACTGGAGCACTTTAATACTTAAAGTGATCAGTTATCTGCTCCCCTCACCCCAATCCAGATGGTTTCTTGATGCAAGGTTTGTGTCATCCATCCTCCCACCCTTTCTCTCTCTTTTCCTGAAGTGTTTTTGTTCAAATATGCCCTCCCTAAGTACGTATGTAGAAAAGAAGCTAGAGAACCAGGGGGAAAAAATCTCCAAGAGCAAAGATAAAACCTTCCCGTAGCCAGTGACCATGATCCTACCTGGGATCAGCCTCACACTTAGGAGATTGCTCCAAGTCAGAGACCCCAAAGATTAGAGTGATTGCCAGAATCCTCGCTACCCTGCAAGAAGCAGCTGACTTTGGGAAAAGATAGAAAGAGAACACAGAGAAGAACGGGGATGACTTCAGAAGGGGTCTGTGATAAAAATGGCAGGAAATGAACTAGAATCAGTCTTGAAACTGGTAGATTCATAGAGTAGGGGCCCAAGCTGGAGAATCCTGTGTACCTCTGAAACAAGGACACTAAGGCAGCTCAGCTTTGACTGGTCAATAGAACCAGTAAAGTGGGAAGCACCAGGGAGTGATTTGTACAGAAGAAAAAAATAAATCTAAAACACCCAGTGTTATTAAGAGGAAAAAAAATGCCATCTTACTTTAATCATTAGTAATTCCACTGGTATAGACATTCTCTTTACTGACTTGTGCATTTCATTCATAATGATAATATTTATGTGACATTTTAAAATTTGCAAAATACTTTACATAAGTTGTCTCATTTGAGTCTTACCACAACTTTGTGAAGTAGGTATAATTAATACCCCCATTTTGCCCACACAGAAAGCAAATGAGAGGTTAAGGATCTTGTCAAAGGTTACACATCTAGTTAATGTGTGAGACTGTATTTGAACTCAGTTCTTCCCAATACCAAGTCCAATATTTTAGCTACAGTATTACCTATCTGCCAATGACCTCTCTGAGACTTCTCATCTAGTGCAATTTTTGCCTACATCTTTCCATAAATTCTCCATAGATCTTCTAATTCCTTCAACATTTCATGCAGATAAGTGGAAAACTCAAATTAGCAATCCATTCAGACTTCTTCTTTGGTAGATAATTGGTTCACCTTTTTTTTTCATGAACATTTAAGTTCTTGATGGCACCATTTCTGGAGGGCTAGTCATTGTTGGCTGGAAACTACTCTTTACTTATGCCTATTGTTTTTGTTTCCTTTTTTCCTTAGTCATGGACAATTTAGTTCTTTTGATTTTGTGGTGTTTCATGCACCATTTCAAGGAGGATAATTATTAAAGATGAACTTCTGTAGTAATGAGCATCTGGGGATCATACCTATGTGGCCATTGGGCATGTCATAACCTTTCTGGGTTTCCATTTCCTCTTCTATTAAATTAGGGTCTTGGGCTGTGTGACTCTTGAGGTTTCTTCCAACTCCAAATTTATGATCTTGGGAAAGCATCCTGTATACTAGTGATGTAACAAAGCTCTACATTCTTACTGTTACACTAGGAAGTTATCTTTTATGCTGGAGTTTGATCCCAAAGCCATTTTCTTTTGGAGGTGGTATGGATCAGTAGAGGGAATTTTGCAGGAAGAGATCTAGGTTTCACTTCACACAGTTTTATCTACATGCTTTTCTTTTCTAAAGTGAAAAGAATTAACTAATAAATAGGTATAAACCCATTGGAAAAATGCCGAAAGTGTAGGAAGGGCATCACATATAATCATAGGTAGTTTTAGAAACAAGAAAATATTTGAGTGAGCTTGGGAAACTTCTTTTAGATTCCAAGATTTCTGTTCTAATTCTCTGATCTCACTAGAGAAGAATTATTTCTGCCTTCCTGAAATGATCTAAGATTTCTTGATGATTTCTCCTACTATTGGATTTACTATAAAAACTTCCTCTCCTGGGTTGTTAAAGGTTACTCTCCTCTTTCGATATTTATTCTCCCTTTGACCTTTATCTGCCAATGTGCCCTGGGGATTAGAAGGGAGGTGGGGTCACTGACTTGGATAGAAAATCTTTTTTATTTCATAAATGTGTGCTATAGGCATGAAAAATTAGAATACCAGAGAGTAAATTGCAGAGCTAAAACCAATCCATCAAAATGGTTTGAGATAATGGAGCACATCTTTAAAGTTTAATCATTTCTCTGGAATAATTTTTACATTATGCAAATTGATTGGGAAAAATTGACTTTGGGAAATGCTATCTAGATTGATAGAACTGCTTGGGCTTAGCACAAATTCCTTCAATTTTGTGATCTCAGTTTCCCCTCCTTCACAATGGATTTTTCACTCATAGAGCCTCATAGAACTGTTGTAGTCATTAGTAGACTGATTGGTCACTAAAAATAGAAATTTTGCCCATTGACCCTTATAGAATTGTTCTACACATTAATAGGTTAAGCTTAGTAATAAACAAAGATTTTCTGTCCACAAAACTTCACAGAATTACTTAAGATAGGTAATGAATTAATAATAATTTATTATTATTGCATTCATAAATTAAGATAGGTAACTAAAGACAAATTAGCAGCAGCAGAGTTCCAAGTCGTTTTTTTTTATTTTTTAAAATATTTTTTCCCTTGGAGATCTTGCCATATCCAAGCTTTCAGGTGTCACATACAACTCTAGCTTTGACCTTTCCTTTCATCTTTTGTTTCATGTCTCCAATTATCTTCTGGACGTTTTCTTTTGTTTGTCCCACCATCATTTTAAACTTGAGTTATTTAAAACTGAGCTCATCTTCTCATCACACACTGTCTCCCATCTGACTACTTAATATCTAACAATTCCATTCCAATCTTCTTTCCACTTTATCATGAAGTCTTTACATCCACAGTGATCTTTTCTGAGTGTTCAGTGAAATGACGATTTGAACCAAACCACTTACTACTTAATTATGTGCCTTATTCTGATCCCCACTAATGTCACAAAGTTAAGTTGTCTCACCAATCATGGCTGTTTCTAAGCTATATGAAGGTAGGTACTGGGGGTTGGTAAATGTTTAACAAATGGATTTCTGGAAAAATAAATGCATATGCAACACTTTTAAGTTGAATATTTTTTTTAACATTTTCTCTAAACATTGAACAAAACGATAAACTAAGCCTTTGATGTGAGGTATGTGAATACTCATATTGAAAATTTAACAACCAGCTCTTAGGAGACAGTCACATCTGACACCCCTAAGTAGGGACCCTATCTAAACAAACTTCTCATTTTATAATATGAGGTTAGGGAACAAGAGCCCCTTTTGTCTGTGGAGTGAACTTTCTCTGCCTGAAAAAAAAAACGAAGCCTGCAATGATTGGTTACTCAGAACACTTTTCTTCCTGTTTTTTTTTTTTTTAAAGAACTTGTAATATCTCTGGCCTCAGGCACTAATTTCCAAGCAGGATAGGAGATGCAATGCTCTACTTGTCTAGATGGTGTGGTCTATTTGTTTATTCCATTAGTATCTGTTAAGTGCCTACTCCATGAAGCACTGTAGTGCTGGGAGCCTAAAGACCAAATGAAAAATAGTTCCTGGTCTCAAGAAGCTTGTGTTTCACTGGTGTGTTTCAGATTGCTACCTAAACATGTATTATTTTGTATCTTCCCTAGCACTATATCCTGGGAACTTTGCTTGTCATTAGGCAAAAGTCCTTTTTTTTTTTAAACATAAATTTAACAAACATGAACATCATAACATACAAAGGCAAGCAGAATGCTTATGAAGTCATGAACTTTGGTTACATACAATTTGCTTTTGCAAATTTGTGTCTAATGGTTATTGAGGGAAGAAAATAAAAGGAAAAAATTTATATGATAAATTTATATATATATATATATATATATATATATATATATATGAAAAGAATAGCAAATTGTACACAATATATTTGCAGTTCATTTACAGTCATCTTTTTTCTTATGCCATGTTATGGAAGTGCTTGTTTTATTCCAGTAATTAAAAATAAAATAAATCAAAATCAAATTCAAAAGTGTGTAGTGGCATAGGTGAACATTGGATTGTGAGCCCTAAGATTCAGGCTCAAACTCTAGTGTTCTTTCTTTTCACACTCTTCCTCTCCAGCTCCCTACATGCACATTAGGATTTGGCTCTTATTTAGATCTTCAAACAATTTTTCAAACTATTTGTAATGTTTCAAATTTTCCCCTCAACTTTAAAAAAACAGCAAATAACCGCCAAACAAAACTGACCCCATTATGTTTGATGTAATTTCCATTGCCTTTGGTGATTGAGAGCCTAGCTTGTTTGGAATGATTACTCAGTTTTTCTTTGGCTGACAAGAGACATTTATTTCCTCATATTTTCCTTATGTTCTGATAAAAATTTAAATATTCAAACTTTGTGACTAAAAACAAGAAGAATAATTCTCCTAGTATTTTAATACCCAACAGGCAAAATTTGTTATTTGATAGTCATAAATTCTATTATAGAAGTTCATTTAAAACTGGAATATAAACTAAATAAAGTCATTGACTGACCTAAATTCAACAGTAAATAGGCAGATTAGGATCATTCAGGGAAACATGAGGAAGCAGAGAGTAATCCTAACCTGTTTCAAGGAAGTTGATACTTTGAAGGATATGACAGAAAAGATGGGGGTGGGTGAGAAAAGAGCAATTTAAACCATAGCAAAGTAATAACTAAAAGTCTTTGCCTATAGACTGGAGTTGTTCATCTGTACTCATACTCCAAAGAATAAGAGTTTATTTATATCATTAAAGAGAGAAGCCACTAAGTAATCCTAGAAGGAAGAAGATATAAGAGTGGTGATTGGTACACTTCAAAAAAGGTAATGAAATGCCTCTTTGTCAACTTGAAGTTAACAGTAAAGTCTGTTTTGCTTCTTACCACTGGTTATTTATGTGGACATAAATAGTACCATCTGAAGGAAACAGAGAACATTTTTATACTGTGTTAATTCTAAGGTAGAAATTGAAGAATAGGGCATGTTTGTCATCCCTCTTTGCTGAGTGGAAGTGGGATAATCTCAAAGAGAGAGGCAGATTTAGGAATTAAATCATTCCTTAAGAAGATAGCACACCTTTCTTGTGGATTCCAAATCTTATGGAATTCAGATGTCTTTTTTTTTTTCAAAAAAAATTGTTGGTCACTGTGAATTATAGATTTTAAAGTGAAAGCCATTTCCTCCATTTTTCAGTTGAAAAATGGGGTCCAAAATTTACTATTTCAGTGATGTCAAGCTCATCCCCCAGTGTGTACTGAAAAACTGCTGAGTATAACCTGAACAAGGTTAAAACCTGGTTGGGAAATGTTTAATAAAATATATAAAAATATAATATATAATAGTTAATATTCATTTGATATTTTCTAAGTCATTTTTGACCTGCAGGGATCCTTTGTATTTGAGCTTCGAGTTTCATTTGCAGAGAATGTTGTTTGGATGGTTGCATGTGTAGGAAACTTACCCATTTATATGTGGGCATTTTGGTTGGGTAGAAAATTCCAACAAATATTGGTATGCAGCATATTAATATTAATATAAAGACCACCAAGAAAATCAGGTTGAGAGGAAATGTCTCTCAGATAAAAATATTTAGAAAAGATGCAGAATGTTCTGCTGATCTGAGAGAAAACTGTCTCTCTGATGTATTGAGAAGATCTATTTGAAGGCAGAGTGTCAATCGATATTAAGATGACTGCAGCGTTTTGTGGTCTCTTTGGTCATTTACATATGGTTGTTTTTAGAGTTTTGAAGGTTTTAACTGAGAAAATATAAATAAAATACCTGTTTGGAGACTGTGAAACAATTATATAAAAATTATTGCGACCATATCTCACAGCAAGATGGATTTAAAAAATTTTTCAATCATAAATTAGTGGTAGTATATAAGTAGACCCTAATTTGGGGTAGCAAGGTACCAGAGTGTATAGAATGCCAGCCCTGGAGTTAGGAAGACTCCTTTTTCTGAGTTCCAATCTGACACCAGACACTTCCTAAGGTTTGGGATCCAGTGCAAGTCATTTAATCCTGTTTGCCTCAGTTTCCTCATGTGTAAATGGTGTCTCTATCAAGAAAACCCCCAATGGAGTCATGAAGACTTAAACTTGAGTGAAATGACAACAATATAGGTCCTAATTTAAGCATTGAAAAAGAAGGAAGATATGATATGATCAGATATATATTTATATATCTTAAATAGAATATAAGAAGTGAAAGGAGCTGAACTGCATCTTTTCTGGGAATTGTTCAAATTGGAGTCTTTGTTGAGAACTGATTGGTTGGAGAAAGAAAGTATTGCTTTCTATGGTTATATACAATCCCAAGGAGAAACCTATTAATTTTGCCTATGTTGGAATTTTCTGTCCTCTATACTTTAAGAGGGAGAAATAGGTGGGGAAGATAATTTTTTGCATGTTCTTTGCTAAGAACTGTGCATATCAGAAAAAAGACATGGCTCTGCTAAAAGCTGATTGGAGAAAACAATACCTTTCTGCTTAGGGGTAAGCTTCACGACTATAGCTATTATAGGTTGAGAGGGATAAACTTCTCAAATACTAGAGCAGTTCTGAGAATCTCAACTTTTCTCCAACCAAGAACTGTTTGTCACTGAAATAGCTTACATTCCTGTACCTTGTCAAGACCTAACACTGGTTAAGTGGCTGAGAGTAGTAGAAGAGTGATTTTGTTAAGCAGGAGTGGTGTGAGGTCCAGATGGGGGAGCACTTAGCAGAGAAGCGATTTTGTAAGAGACCAAGAATATCAGGGTCTGCCTTGCGCATGAATTGCTTAACTTAATGCAATTGCTAGATTTCTATAACTGTATTCCCACTCTTCCATTGGACATTGTGCATTAGTGGGAGATTGTGATCCAAGTTTATAAGTAAACTGTAAATAATAATTTTTTAGTTTTTCTGATCTTGTCTTCTTTAAGGAAATATCATGATTATTTCTACTTTTGCCTTACTGTTTAGTAATGTTTCGTGATTAAGAGCTCATTGTGTGAGCAGATCTGAAGTCACGGTTCGTCTGACTCCTGGTCTAGTTTGAACCTATGTGAGCTTTTATTGTTACAGGTGATTACTAGTACTGCTGTGTCTCTGTGATCTAGTCCCATGATTCACGTGAAGGCTTCATCAGATGTTGACTGAGGAATGAATTTGTGACCATTGAATGCTTAATCGAACTTTATACTATCTATTTTATACTATATTATATTTATTACTATACAATCCAGTTGTATGGACTATACAATTTGTCAACACTGACTTCTTATAGTTCTTTATGACACTATTTCTACTTGGATTTCTCTACCTCCTGAATTCAGCCTCCTGACTTTCTTGGTTTTTTAATAAAATCTCTACTCAAATCCTATTTTTTTTTACAAATCCACCCCTCTTCCCCCTGCTGCCTCACTCTGCTACTTGCATCCAATTATCCTGTATGACATTGTTGCTTTATATTGTCTTCTCCATTATTAGAATGAGAGCTCTTTGAAGATAGATTCTGCTTTTTTTCCCCCTTTCATTGTATAGCAAATCAACTCAAGTCAAGTCAAGAAGCATTGAGCAAGTGCTTACTGTGTTACAGGAACCTTGTGAACACACGCTTAATAAATGGTTGTTAACTTGCCTTGATCATGGTACAAGCCTTTAACTCCAAAATAGAAAATAAGATTCGAAGTGCAAATCCTCCAGGGAGAGATAACAAACTAAACTAAATATATACTCAAGTATATATGATTCAGAAATCTTCAAGTTAAGGAAGTAGGCTAGGATGAGTCCATAATAATCACAGCAATAACAATGATAATAACTGATATTTCTATAAACAACTAAATTTACCATGCAGTTTGCATATACTCTCAGTGAAGAAAGGGTGACTATAGGCATGAACAGGCAGCTCAGACTAGAAGGATGACATTAAGGGAAGCGTACAGACATCTAAGAATAACTGTAGATGCTGGGGATTTCTGAGAACTGCTACCTTATCTAGGTGAGGAAGAAATATTCCATGCTATCAATGGAAAGTCCAGAAGCTGGAGAGAATTAGAGACTTAGCTCAACCCCAGAGGGTTCAGATTCATGTAGAAAAGAGATTTATCAAATGATCTCATCCTTAGAGAGATCTTCCTAAGGGTTCAAAAAACTTGTAAGAAATGTTATGCCAGGTGGCCCAGTGGATAAGGCACTGGCCCTGGAGTCAGGAGTACCCAAGTTCAAATCCGGTCTCAGACACTTAATAATTACCTTGCTGTGTGTCCTTGGGCAAGCCACTTAATCCCATTGCCTTGTGAAAATCTAAAAAAAAAAAAGTTACTCCAGGTGCCTTTCTATTGAAGTACTCAACCAGGAAATCCTCACCAAGTCCTCATTTTATTATAGGTACTAGCATCTGAGTAGAAGATGAAAAACCTTAGTTTTCTCTGGAGATTATGTTCTTTTTTTTAAAGCAAGTGATGAAAAATGCTAATCACCTCCACAGAAAGAACTGATTGGGTCTAAAGGCAGATCAAAGGATACTTTTAAAATTTTCTTTATTTTTCTGTGTTTTTTTAAATCTCTGTTCTCTTTTACAACCTGGCTAATATGGAACTATGCTTTTTCATGCCTGTACATTTATAATCTATATTAAAGTATTTGCCTTCTTAAGGAGAGGGGAGGAAAAGGAGAGAGGAAAGGGAATTTGGAACTCAAAAATTATAAAAAGTGAATGTTAAAAGTTGTTTTTACATATAATTAAGAAAAAAATAAAAATAACAAATAAACAAAAGAAACAAACTTTTGGAAGATGCTGAAAATGCAGAACAAAAAGGGCTCCTAGAAATATTCAGGCAGAGAAAGAATATAGTAATTAGGATTTAATTCAGCAAATTTACTGTCTCATCTAGTCCTACTCCCTCATTTTACAGATGAAGAAATTGAATGCTAGAGAAGAGTCAGTATAACTAATTGCTTTCTTTAAGAGCACTTTGGGGCATTGGGTGAAATAATTACTGATGTGTGTTTATTCCAAATGGGTATAGGTGTGTTTGTGTGTGTGTGTGTGTGTGTGTGTGTGTGTGTGTGTGTGTATGTGTGTGTAAAGGCAATATTAAGAGCTTTTGAATGTAAAATAAAGAGGTTGGAGTAGATGTATAAAGGTCCCTTTCAATTCCATGGAATTGCCTAGACTAGAGGCTCAACTGTTTTAGCTTTCCTATATAGCCTAATTGATATAAAGAAATAAATTCTATAATTTACCATATATATATATATATATATATATATATATATATATATATGCAAAAATAAAAGAGATGTGTGTGTGAAATGCACTTCTCTCTCCAAAGTCATGCCTCTTAATATATGTGTAGAGTTATCTTTCAAGGAAGCCTTTGATAGTGTGAATGGTGTTACAATCAGAAATGTCTTCATTTTTAACATTTTTTTAGTCTGTCATTTCTCTTCCTTCCCTCAATTAACTCTAGTGCCTATCAGATCCAGGATCCATATAAAAATCTCTCTTTGGTATTTAAGGAACTGGAATAGTCTCACTCTTTATTACCCTAGATGCCATCCACTTATATCTCACAATCTTTTCTTTCTTACTTTTCTTTGTGTACCTTCAGCAAGAATAATTTTCCAACCTTTTCTCCCTTCCTTATGAGATTGCCTACTTCTTCATTGTATATATCTTCTTAGTTAATGATTTTCATGTTGTCTCCCCCATTCTAATGCAAGCTTCTTGAATGTAGGGATAGATTTCCTTTTTTTTTTAACTTTTCTTTTTATTCCCTAGTTTAGAACAATGACTGGCATATATAGTTAGATCTTAATATATGTTTGTCAGCTGAATGACAAATATCAACGTCGTCTCTACAACCCACAAATTAAGTCCCCTAAATGTGACTCCTTGTGCAATATTTTAATAGAATAATATAGTTATTTGTATCTATCCTGGATTACTGAACCTAATTTAATATTATAACATTATAATACATGCCTATCTCAGGCTGTAAATACCTAGCCTAGACATTTACTACTGGGAAAGATGACTTGAAATCATAGAATTAGAGCTTGAAAAGATATTTAGGATAATAGAGTCTATTTTGCAGATGAGATAATTGAGACTCAGAGAGGTGAAAGTACGTAGTCACAGAACCTGCTTTCAAAGTGGTAGAGCTGAGATTCAAATCAAGACTTCTAATTCCAAACCCACTATTCTTTCAACTACATCAATTTGTCCTTTAGCTTAAATTTTCTCCTTTAGGAATTGATTCAAAATTAATTTAATAAAAGCAGTAATTCTAGGTGGGGGGGGAAGTAGTAATTCTAGGTAGGGGGACAAAAATTGCTGTCAACAGATTTTAATAAAAAAGTGAAAGGTGGGGTGGCTAGGTGGCATAGTGCATAAAGTACCAGCCTTGGAGTCAGGAGTACCTGGGTTCAAATCCGGTCTCAGATACTTAATAATAATTACCTAGCTGTGTGGCCTTGGGCAAGCCACTTAACTCCATTTGCCTTGCAAAAACCTAAAATAAAAAGTGAAAGGTAAAGTAAATAAATGCTTGTACTTTTGACCTTCTAAATGTGCTCAATTGTATGAATGTAGGGAGGTTCCCTTCATGACATGTTCCCTTTTCCCAGGACTTTGTTCTTTACTTCTCTAATGCACTTGTCATGTATAGTTATTTGAATTTGTGTCTACTTGCTCTACTAAACTATAATTACATGAAGGAAGGAATAAGATTTTGACTTATCTAAACTTTCTTCCCAAGTTTCTCTAAATCCTCTGTACTGAGTAGGCAAATGGCTTTGTTAAATTGTGTGAAATCATTAAGTGATGATGGATTATATTTCATTTTATGCAACTTGAAAATGCCTTGAAACTTCTTCCCTAGATTTTATTATTTTAAAGAAAACAACAATAAACAAATAGCAGGGTTTTTTGAGAACAGGAACCTTGTTTTATAGTGCATTTATCTCCCTCAACTTAACACAATGCCTTGTCCCCAAATAGGTGCTCAATAAATATTTGGTGTGATTTAAAATTCTTAGTTTTCTACTAAGAGCATGGTGGCTTGTTAGCTATATTTAGTTAGGTCCAAACTAAACAGCTTTCTTATTCCTACCCCCTCCCCCAACACACCTATTTCAACTTTGTGGAAAATTTTTATTTTTATTCCAAAGTAGATATATTTTTGACTTGTGGAGAGTATGTGAAATTTTACAGACTCGTCTGGGAGTTGGATTACTTATTAGGTACTGATAACTTATCTAGTCTCTCAGTACTGATTTCTTCAGGGTACTTCTGGGAAATATCTTCATACTAAATCCATTTAGCAAGAGTGCTACTCAGAGGCACGTGGGTTACTTTTCTCCAGTTTGATGCTTAGCAGATGCAGTCTTCCTTTACCTATATATTTTTTTTAACCATCTAGCCTATTTTCTTGCACAACCATTTATAATTTTATATTTGGGAAATTATCAAAAATGAAAATTTCAAAATATCCTTTAATTTAATAATCATTCTAATTTCAAATTAAGAATACCTTTTTATTTAAAATAAAAAGGTAGAGTTTGGCTTTTTAAAAATAAGCAAAAGCTCATCTGCGAGTAGATGTCTATTTAATGCCTCAATATTCTAGACTTCATTTATTACTGAAAGGTGTCTTAAGACCCAAGATGCTGTTCACTTATATTCAGCTTTCTAAGAATGCCTATTGTATCTAAAAAGTCCATTACAATCAGAACATATCTCCTGGATGCTGTTTTAGAAAGTATGGGGAAAAATCAACCAACCATCTTGTCTTCAGGTTCTGCCTTGAAACACATATGGTCTTTGGGAAAAGTTAATTTTATTGTTAAAAATGTTAATACTATTGGTTATGAACAAAAGGAAAAATTAAATTAAATTTGAAAAAGACTAGGATTTTTTTGGAGTTTAGTGGGGGGAAAACTATTTATTATTAATGGTCAATTAAAAGTGGGGTTTATTCAATTTAGGTCATTAGCATGACCTGAGATTGTTATGAAGTACCTTATTAAACTAAGTTCTCAGTTCTTCCTGAGATTGCTTTTGAACTAGAGCAGATCTTTTTGTTTTGGTTATATATATTTAGCCTTTCAGTTCTGCCAAGAGAATAAGTTGGAGATAAGAAAAGAACCAGGGTATCTTTTGAAATATCTATTAATCTTAGGCTTGTCCATTTGCAGGGCTGTATCACTCTGATTTCTCATATATATATATATATATATATATATACACATATATATATATATATATATATATATATCACTCCTCAAAAGTAGACCCTGCCTGCACTTAGAAGTTCTGTTCTATATGTTAAACAAGCAAAATTTCAACCGATCATTTATATATAGATATATTTGAAGATTCTTAGAATCCTCTCCATTGAGGAAAACCTAACTGAGATCTTCCAAGTCAAGTTAAATCAAAAAGCATTTATTAAGTGCCTGCTATGTGTTAGATGCTTTGCTAAACTCTAAGGATTCAAAGACAAAAAATAGCTCTTGTTCTCAGGGAGCTTAGTCTAATGTAGGACACAACATGAAAGCAACCATGTACTGAAAAAAAAATCTAAATAGTATAAATTGGAGGTAATCTCAGAGGGAAGGCACTGAGATTAAGGATCTTCCAGATGTGGGGGAATAAACGGCCTGTGAAAATGTCTGGAGCTAAAAGTTGATTGTTGTGTGTGAGGAACAGCAGTATGAAAAGAGGGTGATTACTGTAGAAAGAAAAGGGACTAGCCATCTATAATTGGCAAGACCTCTTCTGTAATTCTCCTATGAAAAGGCTGTGATAGAAGACCCTGGAATATAATAGGGAGTTATTAAATACATATTGATTTGACTTGATACCACTATAGGCAAAGAACCTAGAACTTATATTAACTTGAGACTTATTTTCCAGTTCTTTGTTTTAACCTGGACATGCACCTACAGGTAGTATGGAGAGATAACCATTGTAATGCAATACAGAAGCTTAAGATTTTGTGGCAGAAGACCTGCATTCTAAACCTACTCATTCAGCCTCCAAATCCTTTTTCTTACTATTTGATCCTAAAGCAAGTTTATTTGTAACCCCATCCACACTATAGAAGGCTTCCCTGAAGGCTAGCTCTATGCATGTATTGTGAGATAGGCATGACTTAGGAGAGAATCCATTCATGAGAGAGAAAGAGAGAGAGAGAGAGAGAGAGAGAGAGAGAGAGAGAGAGAGAGAGAGAGAGAGAGAGAGAGAGAGAGAGAAGACAAGGTGCAAATTTTGGAACTTCTAACTTCTGGATCCATAAAGAAGTGGGGAAAGCCAACCCCCCCCCCCCCCACTTGTCCTTTGATCCCTAGCCCTCAAATTCTTAAAGACTGAAAAGAGCATATTTCTATGGTAAGGTCAATCTCTCCTTGTTTGAACTAAGATTTTATCTAACTCACAAATCAAAATCTCATTTATTCTTGTGTTCTCTATTATTTACTTTAATCTGTATAATTTTCCAGATTTCCCTCTTATTGTTTGCTTTTGGAATTGTGTTTGCTAAGTATGTGAAATTGTTTTTATGAACAATTCTTTGATGGGAGGGAGTAAAACTGACTGATATTGAACTGTTTTTCTTCTAGTCTGGAATGGGATTACTTCCCAGAGTAACCAGAGAAAGTGGTACAAAAGGGGGTATAATGTACGTCTATCTTGTAGCCCCCCCCAAATATCCTGCTCCCTAGTCTGCAAACTACTAATACATAGTAGTTGGATAGTAAAATGAATGAATTATTACCCAGTCATAACCATCTTCCTACTCTCAACAAAGACAGAAAGCATGGGGTAAATAATTTCTTGACAGCTCTAAGAGTTTCTGGCTTATTTACTCTTTTTCAGTTCAAAGAATCAACAATCAACTCAACCAACAATTATTCATTACCTGCAATATGCTAGGCACTGTGGTAGGTGCAGGGGATATAAGGGTACCAAAAAGGAAATAGTGTTTGTCCTCAAAGGGCTTATGTTCTATGTGGGGAAGTAACACATATACATATAAAAATATACAAAACATCTGGAAAGTAAAAACAAGGACATTTTGACCTCATAGAAAAGTTGATGTTTGAATTGAGCTTTGAAGGAAGCAAGAGGAAAGGGTTCTTGATGTAGCCATTGAAATTTATATTAGAAATATAGGTAATTTCTAGAGTTTTTAAAAATCTTTATGAGTGATGAGATAAATATCTCTAGAGATATTTATAAGAAGGAATGTTCTCATCTCTGAATTGTGTTAAAATGCGGTCATGTTTGAGACAGGTGACCTTGAGAAAGTCTTCCAGTTTTATGAATCTAAATGCTCAATATGACAGAGATGAACATACTAAGTATTGCTCCCTGACCCAGAATGAATAAGTAGATATTTGATGAGGTATATATTTTAAAGCTTTTTAGACTCTACAATATAAGTACTCAATAAATATTGGTATAAATGGATAAATGAAGGCAAAAGTGGTTTGTGATGTCTTTTTTTGCTGCCTTATGTATGACCATTGATTGCTTTAAAATGGATTTGAGTGTCATAATTGATGATGTTTTACTTGTGCCTGAAGGCTGTTAGTGAGGTAAATGAACCAGAATCATTTACAAAATATCTAGATGACATTTTAGGAAACTTGCCCACCTCCCCCATTAGATCAGGAAAGACAAACACATCCTTATGGACCCTTGAGTTATAACTTTGAGTAGATGTAGACCCACGGGATATCTTAAGTATCTTGAAGTTGAGGTAACCTTGTCTAGGGGAGCCACCATGGGAGTTAGAATGTTACATCTCTTATAGTTAAATGCTTTAACATTTTTTTATTTTTATTTTTTATTAAAGATATTATTTGAGTTTTACAATTTCCCCCCCAATCTTTCTTCCCCCCCCCCACCATGGAAAGCAATCTGTTAGTCTTTACTTTGTTTCCATGTTGTACATTGATCCAAATTGAGTGTGATGAGAGAGAAATCATATCCTTAAAGAAGAGAAAAGAAGTCTAAGAGGTAACAAGATCAGACAATAAGATATCTGTTTTTTCCTAAATTAAAGGGAATAGTCCTTGAACTTTGTTCAAACTCCACAGCTCCTTATCTGGATACAGATGTCACTCTCCTTTGCAGAAAACCCAAAATTGTTCCTGATTGTTGCACTGATGGAATGAGCTAGTCCTTCAAGGTTGAAGATCACCCCCATGTTGCTGTTAGGGTGTACAGTGTTTTTCTGGTTCTGCTCATCTCACTCAGCATCAGCTCATGCAAATCCCTCCAGGATTCCCTGAAATCCCGTCCCTCCTGGTTTCTAATAGAACAATAGTGTTCCATGACATACATATACCACAGTTTGCTAAGCCATTCCCCAATTGAAGGACATTTACTGGATTTTCAATTCTTTGCCACCACAAACAGGGCTGCTATAAATATTTTTTGTACAAGTGATGTTTTTACCCTTTTTCATCATCTCTTCAGGGTATAGACCAAGTAGTGGTATTGCTGGGTCAAAGGGTATGCTCATTTTTGTTGCCCTTTGGGCGTAGTTCCAAATTTCTCTCCAGAAAGGCTGGATGAGCTCACAGCTCTACCAACAGTGTAATAGTGTCCCAGATTTCCCATATCCCTTCCAACAATGATCATTATCCTTTCTGGTCATATTGGCCAGTCTGAGAGGTGTGAGGTGGTACCTCAGAGAAGCTTTAATTTGCATAGAATGTTGCATCTGAAAACAATACTTATTCCTCATGTCTACCTCTTAGAATCTTAACTTCATTTAAAATGTTTCTCATACCAGTTTATCCTAATTATTAGTGCTTTCTTCCTTCCTTAAATTATCTTCTAAAAACAAAACCAAAATCTTCTACCTAATTATCTATTTTAATGTTATATCACTCCTCCTCCTTAGACTAAAGGCTGGGACTATTTTTATTTTGTCTCCAGAGTCCCAGAAACTAGCATGATACCACGCCCATAGTAAATCCTTAATAATTACTTTTGGTCTGAGTGTGTTGCCAAGGACCTGTAATTCTTGCTTTTGAGGGAACCTGAGACTTTTAGGGGGAGACTGAGGTGAATTCCTTGAGCTCAGGTGATTTGAGTTGCACTGGGTTAAAGTGAATTAGTTATGGGGTAATTAGAAAGCACAGTGAATATGAAAGCCCTGATGTCAAATCTGCTCTCAGAAACTAGCTTGGTGACTCTGAGCAAGTTACTTAACCCTTTTTGCCTCAGTTTCCTCATCTGTAAAATTAGCTGGTTAAGAAAATGGAAAATCACTCTAGTGTCTTTGTCAAGGAAACCCTAAATGGGACCACAAAGAGTCAAACATGACTGAAATGACTGAACAACGTGTACTAAGATGAAAACTAATAAAGTGAGGGGGTTGTGGGGTTGGGGACAAGGGGTGGACCACTAGATTTCCCAAGCAGGGGCAACTGTTCCAATTCAGAGATGTAGTTCCAAGTCAATGCTTCCATGTTAATCAGTGGTTGATTGAAACCCAGGACTGGCTGCTGTCAGGTTGAACAAGATGGGGAGACCAAATATCAAGATTTGTCGAACTAAATTGGAGAAGGAATGAGTTTTAAACTTATCAAATTGTAAAGAAAAGATTTTCAGATTGGCAGAATCAATAGACACAATTCTAACCTCTACCCTTAGACGTACAGTTCTACTTGTTCTTCCTTTGCCTAGTTTATCAGCAGTAGGAAAGTGAACACTGGGGTGAGATTGAGTAGAACTGGGT
Organism: Macrotis lagotis; assembly: GCF_037893015.1. Taxonomy (NCBI): domain Eukaryota; kingdom Metazoa; phylum Chordata; class Mammalia; order Peramelemorphia; family Peramelidae; genus Macrotis; species Macrotis lagotis. The sequence continues at coordinate 84,329,244 of NC_133664.1, read as the reverse complement.
AGTTATACTGACCTTATTAACTACCCAAGTGAATGGAGTATGCATTATAAAATTTAAGAACTGAATCAGATGTTTTCTTATTATTACTTTCATTTTAATATTTTCTGGGTCTAAGTCTCCCAGAAATTGGCTGTCTGGAAGTCCATTTTTTTATTGCGTTGTATTGGAATAACAATATGGTGGGGTATAAATTAATCCAATAAGCATTTATGAAGCTCCTACTATGTGAAAGGTCCTAGGGATACAAAGATAAAATGAAAAACAATACTTGCCCTTAAGGCACTTATATTCTACTAGGGGAATTGAACATGAATGAAAGGAAAGGGAACCATAATGGCTTGGGCAATAAGGAAAGACTTCTGATTTTGATACAAGAATCTAGTCCTAGGAAGGTTTATTATGATTACGCACATTTTCTAGACTTGGTTTGATGGCAACATGTGGAAAAAGGAGAGAGCAAAAAGAGTGTTTGAGGAGAGCAAAATTTGGTGCCTAGGAATTTTTATAATCATTCAGATTTCTTATTCCAGGCATTTCTGAATAGGTGCCCTTTGTATTCAGACTGTCCCTTTTCATGTTATATCCTTACTTTATCTTTGGCTCCTTCAAAAGTTTCATTATTAGTCTAAGTTATTACATCTGCCATTCCCCTTTCTCCCCTTCTTTGAGATCTTTATTGATCTGCTAAGTGTTTGGAAACTTTAACCCAATCTTTTCCCTTTTAAAATTACTTTTATTTTTTATTTTCAATAGATTATTATTTTAAACACGTTTTTTCTTTTAACAGTTTGAGTTCCAAATTCTCTCCCTCCTAACTCTTCCCTATCCTTGTGAAAGTAAGCAAAATTAAATCAATTATACGTGTAAAAATCATGAGAATATATTTCCATATGTCACATCCAAAAAGAAAAAGAAAATTTTCAAAATTATAAATTAAAATTATACTTTATGAAATTATACTTTAACTTGCACTCAGAGCTCATCAGTTCTCTTGTTGGAGGTTGGATAGTCTTTTTTTTTTGAAATTGTCAGATTATCGTATTGATCTGAGTAGCTGCCTTTCACAGTTAAGCATCATTACTACATTGCTTTTATTATGTACAATGATATCCTGATTCTGCTTACTTCATTTTGTATCAGTTCTTATAGGTCTTATTTTATTTTTTTCTGAAAATGCCCTACTTAATCATTTCCTATATAGCACAATCCTATGCCACAACTTGTTCATTCTCCAAATGATGAGCATCCTCTAAATTTTCAATTCTTTGCCATCACACAATGAGCTATAAATATTTTTAAACATATAGTTCCTTTTTCTTTTTTCCTTGATCTCTTTGAGGTATAGACTTAGTAGTGATAATGCTGGGTCAGGATGTATGCAGAGCTTTATAGCCCTTTGGGCATAACTCCAAATTGTTCTCCAAAACAGTTCATTAGTGTCTCTATTTTCCTTCATCTCCTCCAGCATTTCTCATTTCTCTTAAGTGTGTGAGGTGCTACCTCAGAGTTGTTTTAATTTTCCTTTCTTTATCAATAATTATTGACAGCACTTTTTCACATGAATATGCTTTGATTTCTTCTGAAAACTATTTATCTATTTATATATTTGACTATCAATTGGAGAGTAGTGGCTTTTATTTTTCTTGTTTATATCCTTTGACTATCTTGTTTTTATAAATTTGACTCAATTGAGTCAATGCCATTTTTAATTTTTCCAATGCTTCTTTTTATTTATTATTTTAAAAATTCCCCCCTACCAGCAACATGCAAAAGGAAGTTTCATCACTTACTTCCAGAACCTTGAGTTCCAAATTCTCTCCCTTCCTCCCACCCTATTCTCCCTGTTGAGAAAGCAACTTGCTTGGGGTAGGCTAAAAATGTGTAGCCATGAAAAAATTACTACAGTAGTCATGCTGTCAATAAGAATTGAGTTGTATTGGAATAACTCCCAACAAAGAAAGAAAAATCTTAAGAAAAATAAAAAGAGGAAAAAATATGCTTCAGACACCATCAGGCACCATCAGTTCTTTAAAGAGAAGCTGCTTAAATATTTTTCCCACAGTTGCTATTGTTAGTTGTATTTCCCCCACCCCCTTATTCTATTCTCTCTCTCTTTTCATGCTGTCCCTCCTCAAAAGTGTGCTATTTCTGAATACCCTCTCTCATGAACTTCCCTCTCCTCTATCACCTACACCCCTCCCCTCATATCCCTGACCTCTTTCTCCCTTTATCCCATCTGTTTTCTTTCCTATTTTCCTTTAAGGATAAGATAGATTTCTATATCAATTAAGTGTGTATGTTATTCCCTCTCTGAGCCACTTTTGATGTAAGGCTCAGTTATTCCCCTACCTTCCCTTCTTCCACTCTACTGCAAAAGTTTTATCTTGCCTCTTTTGAATAAAATAACTTACCCCATTCTATCTCTCCCTTTTCCCCAGTCACTCCTTTCTCCCCTATTAACTCCATCTTTATAATATATTATACTTTCATATTCTGCTCCCTCCTGTGCCTTGTCTATATATGCTCCTTCTAACTGCTCTAATAAATGATAAGGTTCATATGAGTATTATCAGTATCATCTTCCCATGAAGTTATACATACAGTTCAGCATCATTAAATCTTTCATCATTTGCCCTTCCTGTCCATCCTTGCTATGCTTCACCTGAATCATGTACTTGGAGATCAAACTTTCAGTTCAGTTTTGGTTGCTTCAACAGGAAAGCTTGAAAGTACCATAAGTCATTGAATATTCATCTTTTCCCCTGAAAGAATATGTTCAGTTTTTCTGGGTTGTTGATTCTTGGTTGTAATCCAAGCTCTTTTACCTTCCAGAATATCATATTTCAAGCCTTATGAATCTTTAATGTAGATGCTTCTAAATCCGGTGTAATACTGACTGTAGTTCCACAGTGTTTACATTGTTTCTTTCTGGCTGCATGTAATAGTTTTTCCTTGACTTGGGAGTTCTGAAATTTGGCTATAATATTCCTGGCAGTTTTCATTTGTGATTTCTTAAAGGATGTGTTTGGTAGTTTCTTTCTATTTCTATTTTACCCACAACAGCTAGCATATCAGAGCAATTGTCCTTGATTATTTCTTGAAAATTATATCTAGGCTCTTTTTTGGTCATTCAGGGAGTCCAATAATTTAAAAATTTTCTCTTCTAGATCTATTTTCCAGGTCAGTTGTTTTTCTGATGAGATATTTCGCATTTTCTTCTAGTTTTTCATTCTTTTGGTTTTATTTTATTGTTTTTTTATTTTCTCTTAGCTTCATTCTACATTTGAAGGAATTTTCTTCAGAGAACTTTTATATTGCCATTTCTATTTGACCAGTTCTGCTTTTGAAGGCATTCTTCTCATTGACCTTTTGAGCTATTTTTTTCCATTTGACCCAAATTGCTTTTTGAGATGTTATTTTCTTCAGTTTTTTGATATCTCCTTCCCCAAGCTGCTGACATAATTTTTATGATTTTTCCTGGAACGCTCTCATTTCTCTCCCCAATTTTTCCTCTACTTGATTTTCAAAATCATTTTTGAACTTTTCCATAACCTGAGACTGATTCATATTTTGGAGGCTCTGCATTTAGAAGCTTTGACTTTGGCATCTTCTGATTGTGTATCTTGATTCTCCATAGGACCAAAGTAATTGTCCATGATTGGATTTTTTCCTTTGGTTATTTGCTCCTTTCCCCAGCCTATGACTTGATCTTAACTCTTTGTTAAGGTGAGACTCTGCTTTCATGGTGGAGGATGCACTGTCCCAAGTTTTGGGGGATTTTTGCATTGCTTTCAGGGGATTACCTCCCCTCCTCGGGAGTTCTTAGTTGCTCCAGGGTCTTATGAGAGGCTCTGCTTGTTCTGTTGCCTATGCTCTGGTCTGTGGATGACCACAAGCCCTCCCCTCTGCCCTGGAACCATGAGGAGGGTCCCTGCTTCACTGCAGACAGTGAGCTCTTTTGTGCTTCTGATCTTCCTCCTGAGACTGGGACCCCAGCCTGGGGCCCGGATCTGAGTTTGGGCCAAGCAACGGAGTCCTGACTCAGGGACAGTGGAGAGACCTCTGCAATCTCCCCAAACCACTTTACTGTCTGTCCATGGATTGAGTGCTCTGGAAGAAGTTGCCAGGTTGCTGCCTATGGAGTGACTCCCCAGATCTGCTCCTGGTCCCTGGGGTCAGTCTGCACTGAGGCCTGCCCTGGACTGGGCTCTCCTCTCTCTCTGGTGTGGCAGAGTTTTCCCGCTGACCTTCCCAATTGTCCTTGGCAATTCCTGGGCTGAGAACTCTGGAAGCCACCACCGCTGCCAAGGATCCAAGCACCCTGTGGGCTGTTCCTGGATGACTGGAGCAGATTCGCTCTGGAGTGCAGGATGCACTGTGATCCCTTTCTAACCCGGTGCAATGAATCCTTTCTGCCAAGCTGTTTCACTCAGTCTTTTTGTATATTCTGCCACTATAGAATTTGGTTAGTCATTATTATAAAGGTATTTGGAGTGGTTTAGGGGATAGCTTGTGGGAGTCCCTGCTTTTACTATGGAATCTTGTTCTGCCTCCAAATGAAGCATTTATTAGAAAAATTTATTTAATCTTAAAATTTTGATATTACTTCATTGTCTATGATACCTTTTAGCAAAATATAGTTTCCCTGATTTTGTCTTTTAATTAGGCCTATCTTTGCATTTGCCTTGTCTGAGGTCATGATTGCTACTCATACCTTTTTGTCCTTATTGTTGTTGAAGCATGTTAGATTCTACTCCAGTCCTTTATTTTTACACTGTATATGTCTTTGTTTTATGTATGTCTCTTGTAAAAATATATTGTTGGGTTCTGGTTTTTACAGCATTCTTTTACCTTATGAGTGAGCTCATGCCATTCACTTTCACAGTCATAATTACTAACTATGTATTTCCCTTCATCCTATTTTCTTCTGTTTCTTCTCTGTTTCTTTTTATCCTGTCTCTCTGTAGAAAGTCTTCTTTTGTTTCTGACCACTGCCTTCTTTAATCTGCCCTCTCCCTTTTATCACCCTGCTCATATCTCTTATTCTCTTGCTCTGCTATTTCCCTATTGTGTAAGATAAACTTCTATATTGAACTGAATATATATATATATATATATGTATACGTGTATACATACTTGCATGTATATTTATATATGCATTTTCTTCTTTGAACCAATTTCAATGAGCATGAGGTAAAATCATTGCTAACATCCCCTTTTTCTCCTAATATAGCTCTTTCTTGAATGTCTATTTTATGTGAGAAAATTTTCCCCATTGTACTTTTCCTTCCCTATTCCCCATTACATCCCTCTTTCTTTCATCTACTTTCTTTTTAAAAAAAATCATCCCTTAATCCCATTGCCTTAAATAAATAAAATTAAAAATATATTTAAAAAAAATCATCCCAACATAATCAACTCATGCCCATGCCCTCTGTTTATGTAGACTTCTTTTTACTGTCCTAATAATGAAGTTCTTAGGGATTATATTTATCATCTTCAAATATAGATATATAAACAATTTAACTCTATTGAGTCTCTAAAGATTACTCTTTCATGTCTACCTTTTTTATGCTATTCTTGGAGTCTTATGTTTCAATGTTAAATCTCATATTCAACGTTGAAATTTCTATCAGGAATGCTTGAACGTTCTATATTTTATTAAATATTAATACCCCTCTCCCCTTAAAAGAGACAGATTTACTAGGTAGATAATTATTGATTATACACCTATCTCCTTTTGCTTTTCAAAATATATTTCAAGTCCCACCACCCACTTGTTTAATTTGGTTGTTCAGAATCTTGTGTGATCTTGACTGTATTATTTGAATTATTTCTTTCAGGATGCTCACAGTATTTTCTTCTTGATCTGGGAGCTCTGAAATAATATTTCTGGGAGTTTTCATTTTGGGATCTCTTTCAGGAGGTTGAGTCTTTCAATGTCAATTTTGCCATTTGGATTTAAGATATTAGGGAAATTCTCTTATAATTTCTTGAAATATGATATATAGGATTTTTTTAGGTTTTTGCAAGGCAAATGGGGTTAAGTGGCTTGCCCAAGGCCACACAGCTAGGTAATTATTAAGTATCTGAGACCAGATTTGAACCCAGGTACTCCTGACTCAAGGGCCGGTGCTTTATCCACTACGCCACCTAGCTGCCCATCTAGGATTTTAATAATGTATTTCATATAGTCTAATAATTCTTTATTTTTTTCTTTTTGGCAATGGGGTTGAGTGACTTCCCCAAGGTCACACAGCTAGGCAATTATTCCACCTATCTTCCCCTTAATAATTCTTTTTTAGGTTTTTAGGTTTGTTTTTTTTTTTTTTTTTTTTTTGCAAAGCAATGGGGTTAAGTGGCTTGCCCAAGCCACACAGCTAGGTAATTATTAAGTGTTTGAGGTCGGATTTGAACTCAGGTGCTCCTGACTCCAAGGCCGGTGCTCTATCCACTGAGCTACCTAGCCCCCCCAATAATTCTTAAATTGTCTCTCCTCATTCTATTTTTCCAGGTCAATTTGCTTGTATGATAAGTTATTTCATATTTTCTTGTTTTCTTTCACTTTTTAGACTTTAATTGTTTCTTGATGTCTCATGGAGATTGCTAGCTTCCCATTGTCCAGTTTTAATTTTTATGGAATTATTTTATTCAGTGAGTGGTTATACTTCTTTTTCCATTCCATCAATTCTTTTTAAGGCGTTCTTCAGTGAATTTTTGTATTTCCTTTTCTATTTAGTCTATTCTGTTCTTTAAGGAGTTTTTTCAGTTAATTTTTGTACCTCTTTTATCATTAGGCCAATGATTTTTTTATTCCATTTTTAATGCAGAATATATAAACTGTTCTAAAGATTTATTATCTTTATTTTTCTTCTTACTTTTAATTTTTTAGCATTTTAATTTAAAGTTTTGAATTCCAAATTCTATCCCTCTCTTTCCTTGCTCCTTCCTGAGTTGATAAGCTTTCAGATATAATTTATCCATGTGCAATTACATAACACATTTCCATATTAGACATTATATATTAGAACATGCAAATTTTTTAAAAAAATGAAAGAAAGTGAAATAGCATGCTTCATTCTTTATTCTATCAATATCAGTTTTTTCTCTGGAGACTGATAGTGTGCTTCATCATTAGTTCTTTGGGATTGTCTTGAATCATTGTATTGCTGAACCAGTGAAATCATTCACAATTATTCATTAAATAATATTGCTATTACTGTGTACAATGTTCTCCTAGTTTTGGGAGCTTGTGTGGGGTGAGGGGGTTGAGGGGGTTGAGGTAACTAGAGTGGGGCCTTGTTCTTCTACGTAGATTGTTGTTCTCTTGTCCTCAGGAGCACCAGTACTAGCAAAGGGTTCCCTCTAATCTTTGGCCAGTTGTCCAGCTCCTTCCTGTCTCTAGGTTGAGAACTCTGTAAGGTGGTATTGCTGTTGTAGCCACCTTCAAGATCCATGGCTGGTGATACTGCCCCATGTGTACAGGGCTGGCCCCAACCCTGCTGTCACAGACCTCTCTTGCCAACATTCTAAGTTGTCTTAGGCTGTAATAATGTCTCACTCTGTCTTTTGTTGGCTCTGACACTCTGCAATTCGATTTGAGGCATTCTTTTAAAGTTGATGGTGGGGAGGACATTGGAAGAGTTTGACTGAGTTGCTGTCTGCACTCTGCCATCTTTAATCACTTTTAAAAGATGATCCATATTTTTGTATGTACGTGAGTGTGTGTATGTGAATATGTATATATTTATACATGTTTTAATTTAATTTAAAAATATTTTAGGGGAGATCATCTTCAAGTATTGGAATGGGAACATCATTTTTTATCCTCTATATCTGAGGCCTGAGGCACTTGCAGTACCTCTAAAAAAGTCTTTGGTTGATTATCTGAGGCAGTTCTTTGTGGATACATAGCTTGTTTTACAGCTAATCCACAACAGCTGTGAGGATGTTTTAAGAGAATTAACATTTGAAGTTGTTGGCAGCATAAGCATAAACACTTCATAAGCATTGAGATGTGAATGTGAAAAAAAGTAGGTTTGAGTCAGTAAATAAACAGTTTTTTCTTATTTTAAATTTCCAGCACTAGAGACTAATATTACTGGGTCAAAGGGAAATAAACTGGTCAATCATTAAGGACATCTTACCTTCTCTGACTAGTTGAAGGATCTGGTCAAGACTCATAATGTTGAAAAGTAATAATCATCACAAGTGTATGGACTAAGGGACAACAATCTTAACCTTAGAAGACTGCCCAGTTCATCTGAGTTTGACTTCTGTTTCTAGTCAAGAGTTTCAGGGAAAACTACCCCAAGTATCATCATCTCCAGAATGGCACAATACTCAAGAAATTACATGTAGTGGAATTGGATCACGTTCATAAAATAATATAGAAGAAAATTTGTCTTATCAAGCATAATGTATAGGGGTAAGCAGGCCACCGCTTCTCAGATGTATAGCCCTTCCACATTATTCATAAAATATTCAAGGCCAATAAACTTTACTTACATTATATATTTTTTAAAATAAGGATTTATTACCATTTTATAGTCACAATTCTTAAAATACACAAAAATATAATACATATATAATTAATAAAATATTTATAGTTTTAACATTTATAACTTAAAATAACAACCCATAATATTATTAATGTGATGGTCAGGTTTGCTTTAGTGCAAAGTTTTTCAAAACATGGTATCTTTAATGATATTACCACTTATAATTCTTTGTCAACTAACAATCAAAACTGATTTTTGTCTTTATAAAAGTTATAACAGAAAATCTAGTTTTACACAAATAAAATGTTATAAACAATTGTGAAATTTATAATACTTTGCTCTGTTAAGCAGATTCATCAATACCAAAAAAAAATTGAATTTCAAATGCTTGTTTTATATACTATCACAAGACAAGTTTATCAGCCATTTTTTGTTTGGAGTAAGGGTTAAGTGCATCATATTTGCCAATTACAAATGGGTTTCTTATCCATTCATCTTTAGAAATGTCTTCAATAGTTTGAGCAAATGATAGATAAGCAGGTCTTTACTTTCTTAATATACTAGGAAGTTAATTCCATCCTTTCTTATGAAATGAATAAACATTTTACATGTTGAATCCTAGAGGAGGGGAAAAATAACTCCATGGATATGACATTGAAACCTTTGGTTCTTCATTTTGAAGTCATTCTCTAGGCCCTCATGAGATAATTGGTGTATGTTTCATAAATTTGTGGAATGTTCTTTTCCTAAGCTTTCTACTTTAACCCTAAAATCAGCCAGGAAGGAAACCTTTCTTGGTTCCACTTAATTGTTAACTATTATTTTTGTTTCTGCACATAGCTGTATGCAAGTTGCCTCCCCTCATTAAGATTGCGAACCCCTGAAGAGCAAAAAATGTATTTATCCTTTTTTTTGTATTCCTAGCAATGAGCATAGAGCCTCATACATAGTAAATGCTTAATAAATGTTTTTTGACTGAACTGTTTTCCCTCTAAACTTCATAAAATGTTCATTCGGTTCTTGAGAGACTCATAATACCTGGACTCCTAGATAAGATCCTTCATATCTTTTTTATTAGCCAATCTTAAGTCAATCAGGAAATATTCTCATACTCTCATTCCCTTCAACTAATTATTGCACAGAAAGATCTCAAAGCATTGATCTGGGAGTAGAGGTATCAGATAACAATTTTTCTACTATGATTCATCATCCTAGAATCCCTGCATGAGAGAGAGTATCTCTAAGGATCCCTCCTATACAAAAAAGGGAAAGCTGAGGTGCCATCTTTGGAGCTGCCCTATGCCCATCCTAATTCAAACATGGATTTGCAGTACTGCAGCCCAACACATCTCTCCTCAGGTCTCAACTGACTATACAGACTATCTTTTAATCAAACTAAAATAATTGTATGTGGGTTTCCTTTTTCTTTGCCTAATATGGATCTAGATTTACCACAAAAATTATTGCATGTAGGGGCGGCTAGGTGGCGCAGTGGATAAAGCACTGGCCCTGGAGTCAGAAGTACCTGGATTTCAAATCCAGTCTCAGACACTTAATAATTACCTAGCTCTGTGGCCTTGGGCAAGCCATTTAACCCCGTTTGCCTTGCAAAAACCTAAAACAAAACAAAACAAAAAAATTATTGCATGTATACTTTCTTTTATTAAATTCTTTTTTTCCAATTACATGTAAAGATATTTTTCAATATTAATTTCATCTAAGATTTTTCCTACATTTTTCTATCTCCCTTGCTTCCCTCACCCCTCTCCAAGTCAGTAATTTGATATAAGTTATGCATGTACAATCATGTGAAGCATATTTTCATATTGGTCATGTGAAAGAAGAATTAGAACAAAAAGGGAAAAACATGAGAAAGATAACAGCAAATTTTAAAAAGTGAAAACAATATGCTGTGTCTGTAGACTCCATGGTTCTTTCTCTGATTGTGGAAGGTACTTTCCATCACATGTCTTCCAGAATTGTCTTTGAACAATGTGCTGTTGAAAAGAGCTAAGTCTATCATAATTCATCATCATATAATGTTGCTCTTAATGTGTACAGTGTTCTCCTGGTTCTGTTAACTTCACTCAGCATCAGTTCGTGTAAATTTTTCCAGTTATTATGAAATTCACTTGTTCATGATTTCTTGCAGAACAATAGTATTCCATCACATTGATATTCTGTATCCTCAAGTGAAGGGCATGCCCTCAGTTTCCAATCCTTTGCCACTTCAAAAAGAGTTACTACAGATATTTTTGTTTTTATGTGGGTCCTTTCCCAACCTTTTTAATAATCTCTTGGGACACAGATCTAGTAGTGGTATTGCTAGATCAGAGGATATGTACAATTCTACAACTCTTTGGTATTTGTTCCAAATTGCTCTCCAGAAGGTTGGATCAGTTTACTATTCCACCAATTGTGCATTAGTGTCCTAGTTTTCCCACATCCCCTCAAATATTTATCATTTTTCTTTTCTGTTATGTTATCCAATCTGGTAGGTGTGAGGTACATCAGAATTGTTTTAATTTGTATTTCTCTAATCAATAGTGATTCAGAGCATTTCATCTGAAAACTGTTCAAATCCTTTAAAGTCAGGGTCAATTGGGTAATGACTTGCTTTCTTGTAAACTTAACTCATAAAAATACATATAACTTAAATTTTCTCTACATATTTTAGAAATGAGGCATTTATCAGAGACACTTGGCTATAATACTGTTTACTAGCTTTCTCTCATCCTTATCTTGATTTCATTGATTTTGTTTGTATAAACTCTTTTTAATTTAATGCAATCATTTAAAATTTTATGTTTTTCTCTCTCTTGTTTGGTCATAAATTCTTTTTTTCTAAATATCTGACAGATAAACTTGCCCCTTTTCTCCTAATTGGCTTTTTGATATCACCCTTTGTGCCCAATTATGACCTATTTTAACCTTATCTTGGTATAGGTATTGTGGTCTTGGTATAGGGTCTATTCCTAGTTTATGCCATATTATTTTCTAGTTTTCCCAGCAGTTTTTTTGTCAAATATTATGTTCTTATTCAAGAAACTGGAATATTTAGATTTATCAAATAGTACTATTTCTTATGTACCTAACCTATTCCACTGATTCAACCCTATAACCTTTTTTTTAAAAAAATATTTATTTAATGCACTGTGGTTAAGTGACTTACCCAAGGTCACACAGCTAGACAATTATTAAGTGTCTGAGGCTGGATTTGAACTCAGGTCCTCGTGACTCCAGGGCCAGTACTCTGTTCACTGTACTACCTAACTGCCCTCCAACTCTATAATTCTTATCTAGTACCAAATAGTTTTGATGACTGCTGCTTTATAATACAGTTTTAGATATGCTATGGCTAGGCCACCTTCCTTTGCATTTTTTTAATTAATTTCTTTGATATCCTTGATCTTTCATTTTCCAGATGAATTTTGTTATGATTTTTTCTAGCTGTATAGATTAATTTCTTGATAGTTTGATTGATATAGTGCTGAATAAGTATATTAGTTTAGGTAGAATTGTTATTGATATTTTTCTATTTGTTTAGATCTGACTTTACTTGTGTGAAGTGTTTTGTAATTGTGTTCATATAATTCTTGAATTTGTTTTGGCAGGTAAATTCTCAAGTGTATTATAGTATACAGTTACTTTAAATGAAATTTCTTTATCTCTTGTTGCTGGGCTTTGTTGGTAATATAAAGGAATGTGGATGATTTATGTGAGTTTATTTTATATCCTGCTACTTTGCTAAAGTTGTCAATTGCTTCAAGAATTCTTCAGATGATTTTCTAGGATTCTCTAAATATACCATTGTATATCTGCAAAGAGTGAGGATTTTGTTTCTTCATTGGCTAGTTTAATTCCTCCAATTTTTTTTTCTTTTATTGCTAAAGCCAACATTTCTCATGCATAATTGAATAATAGTGGTGATAACATCACCTGATCTCACTGGTAAAGCTTCTAGTTTATCCCTACTACATGTAATACTTTCTGATGGTTTTAGATAGGTGCAGGTGTACTTTAAATACCTAATTTCAATGTATAAGATTTCATGCTTTCTACAATGAGAGCAGTTAGCAAACACAGCATTTCCTCCCCTTCTATCAATATCAATCCCGTGATATTCTGGATTTGGACTTTTTTACTTTTCTGTATTTCTGTTACTCAAACCACCTCTGTAGCTTTAGCTTGCACTAGTTTTAGCTTTTCTTGAGGAGTTTCTCTTTGACTATGCATTTATATAACATGAAAGACTATTACTTCACTTGAAAAAATTAGAGGCAATAAAAAAGATAATTAAATTTAATTATTGAAAATTTTATATGATAACCTACAACCCATTCTCTTATGCCAATTTTTTTTAAAAAAACTGGTCTGTTTTGAAACTGATTCTTTAATATATTTACTAAAATGAATAACACTGGGAAATAATATAGATGCTATGATACTTTTACCTTCAACACTTAAATTGTTTAACTTTCAATTTGCATTCTTGACTTTCAAATGCAACAACCAACTCAACAGTGCAGCTTTCTTGTCATTAATGTTTGCCAACTGATGCAATGAAGGAGGATTTTGTCCATGTCAACCTATGACACATGCCAACTGATATTTGATCATAATTATCACTTTTTTAAAAATTTTTCAAGGCAATGGGGTTAAGTGGCTTGCCCAAGGCCACACGGCTAGATAATGATCATATTTTAGTAAATAATCTCTGTGCTGCATTCAAGTTGAGTAAACTTACCCATTAGATTTGCTTTTGTAACTATGACTTGAATTTTAGTTGTAAATAGTGGATGTAATTATGTAGGGTAATTGTATTTGAAAATATCCAATAATTTTGGATATTTTTTTGTCTCTTCCTACTCTAGGGTGTCATGTCTTCTCAGGTAGGTATGTTTTACAATTTGGAAAACTCTGAATCAATGTTTAAACTGGGGGAAGAAGGGTGTTGTAGGCTTAGGAGGAGTTCCATATGTGTCCTAATATAATCTGTTGGATAGCAGTGGTAGAGGGAAAAATTTTCTTATCCCTTTTATCTCTGTATTCCCATATTTTTCCTTTTGGAATTTTTTTATTATTATGCGCACAATTTCAACCAAAACCTTGTCTTTAGGATTAGTATTGATTACATATGCAGTTTTGACTTTAGATTTTGGAATGAATGAATGAAAAAATAATTTGTTAATGCTTTATTATCTTCAAAACAAAGGATAAAAATGGAAAAGCCACAGCAATAGCATGGTTCAGATGGCTGGCTGGTCTTTGGTCTGTAAGAACAAAACAGATAGCAATGCATCTTCTTTAGGATCTTGTAACACTATTTCTTGGAGTCGTCTTTCCAACTTTTCTTTGTGTCTTGGAATGTTTGTGATAGCTGATGACTGAATTTTAAAAAAATATAAAGAAAGCCTGGTAGAGATCTTAAGCAAGCTGTGGAGGGGCCACAGGAGGTTCCATGGAATAGGTAGGAGGGTCTTTACCTCTTTAAAATGCTACGGAAGGAGTGATGGTACAGGAGAAGGCAAACTAAATCGGGAAAGTATTTTAGATTTGTACTCAAAAGACCTAGGTTCAAATACCAAATTTTCATAAATAAAACTTTATCAGTTTCCACTGCAGAGTGATTGGATAGTATCAGGGTCTCAGTGGTGAGAACTTTCCTTTCTGGATCTTTAGTAGCTGTGGCTCCTGAGGAGTTGGGGACAAGTATTTTGCAAGTATTGCCAAGTCATATCTTCATAGGGATTGCTATTTGCTTATTCATTTCTCATATACTCATAAAATATTTTGTCCAACAGGGTATCAGTATATATCTTACCCCCTAAACTCTATGAAGACAGGATATATATCTTCTAGCATCTTGCCCAGCAACAAATGCTTAATATTGAATTGGACAAAATTGAAAAATGCCTTTTACCCCATTTACTACCAGGTACAATTTTACCTTCTGAGGTTTGGGAAGCCTCTGTCTGAGTCATGCCCAATATTATTTGTTCAAAGCCATTGATCCTCATGTTTTGAATTTACTTACTTAAGTAAATACAGGAAGGAGCAAATCAGGACATCAAAAGAATTAGCAGAGACTCTGAGCTGGTTATTAATTGGTTTGGTTCCATATAGATCACATGTACTTTAAGTGAAGATAAGGAGAGATTGAACAAAACCCAGTCAAAAGCCAAATCAATCAATTTCTCTCTGGTGGTTTTGTGAGTCTTTTCCTCCTCCCTGGTGTATTTGCAAGAAGGAAGATTTTCTTCCTATTGTTGGAACAATTTCATTTTCCATATTGACCTGAAGATCTCCCATTGGTTGGACAAGAATGTCAAAGAACATTCAGCTTTATTTGTTCACCAGTCAACAGAAATAAATCATAGGATTAAAGATATGAAACTAAAAGAAAACTTGAAGGCCATTTAGCTCAAGTATTTCATTCATATAGATGAGGAACCTGAGGGTCAGAAAAGTTAAGTGAAATGTTACTTATTGTGTGACGTTGGGCAGAGTTGCTTGTGGTCCATCAATGCAGAATGTGTGTTTGTGGGGGATAAGTTCCAGGCAACCTCTGATTCTATAAAATTCTTTAAAATCTAACAAATATTATCTTGAATTTGTATAGTATGTTTCATTTTATAAAACCTTTAGAAATTCAGGGTAGTTGTAGCATTTACATAAGATCATATATAAGTTAAGTAGGGTAAAAATGCTTGTCTCCATCTTATAGATAGAGAAATTGATATAGGGAGATTAAAGAACTTTAATTTTCATTCAGTTCAAGCTACAGGTGCTACAAGAAATTGAAAACAAGCTAAGCTATAGTTCCTTCCCTCAGAAGACTTTCAGTCAGTTCTGGAGACAATTTCTTCAGCAACGTGAAGTAATAGAGGAGAGAAGTAGAAGAGATATAGCAAGGTAGTACATGAGAAACTGGTAAATGAGTGGTTGAATTAGATTACTGGGCAATGATAGATATGGGGGAAACAAAGATCAATAAAGAGTATCAGCATTTTAAACAATTACTCAAAGGGAAGGAGGGGAAGTGAAGAAGGGACAAAAATTTTACCTGGAAAAAATATATATCTATATCTATATAATATCTATATATACATTTCTAGTGGGAAAAGGAAAACACATATGAACACAAAAAAACCCAAAAGAAAATGACTTTTCCTTTCTTGTATTGCTAATAATTCAGAAATGAGAAGGTATATGCATATAAATTCATGTCCATATTATATGTCTATATATGTTATATATCTGTATGGTTTCAAGAAACTATAGCACACAGGGCCACACCATAGTAAAGTCTCAGTAGACAAGCTAAACCAGATTGAAGATAATCATAGGACTCAAATCCATTGGTGAGTTAGTGAAATGCCTACCCCAAGAATGTAAGATTTCCCTGGGAGTAATGGGTAGATAAGAATAATCTGTTCCAATAACCATGAAGGCTGTTATGATCATCATCCTTTGCATCGAAGGCTACCACCAGCTGTCCTGACTTTTGCCACTGGACTTCAGTAACTCAGGAAGAGAGAGTGAGGCTTATGGTTACTTAAATCTGATTCATCAACTAATTAAGACATTGGGGTAGCTAGGTGGCACAGTGGAGAGAGCACCGGCCCTGGAGTCAGGAGTACCTGAGTTCAATTCTGACCTCAGACACTTAATAATTACCTAGCTGTGTGGCCTTGGGCAAGCCACTTAACCTCATTGCCTTGCAAAAAATCCCCCAAAGCAAAAAGCTAATTAAGACATCACTCCATGATGTCATTCGTTCTCTTTTTTAAAAAATTTAATTACATTTTTTCCAATTGTATGTAAAAATATTTTTCAGCATTTATTTTTTGTAAGATTTTGAGTTCCACATTTTCACTCTCCCTTCCCTCCTCTCGCTCTGTGACAGTATTTAGATATAGCTTACATGTACCATCATGCTAAACATATTTCTGTATTAGTCATATTGTAAAAGAGGAATCAGAACAAAAGGGGAAAAAAACTTGAGAAAAAAGTGAAAATAGTATGTTTTGGGCTGCATTAGGACACCACAGTTGTTCCTCTGGATGTGGATGACATTTTCAATTACAAGTCTTTTAGAATTTCTGAGAAGAGCTAAGTCTATTATAGTTGATCATCACATAATGTTGCTGCAAAGGTGTATGATGAACTCCTGATTCTGCAGACTTCACTCAGTTTCATGATGTTCATGTAAATCTTTACAGGTTTTTTCAAAATCTATTTGCTCTTGATTTCTTACAAAACAATATTATTCCATCATATCCATATACCACAATTTGTTGGGTCTTTTGGCAATTAATAGATATCTCTTTAATTTCTAATTCTTGGGTTACTATAAATATAATATAAATATAAATATTTTTGTACATATGGGTCCTTTCTCATTTTTTCTTATTTCTTTGGGATCAGACATATCAATGGTATCAATGGATCAAAGGGTATATACAATTTTATAGTGCTTCATAGGATTAATAGGATTTATAGGACATAGTTTCAAATTCCACTCCAGAATGGTTGGATCAGTTCACAACTCCACCAATAATGCATCAATGTCTCAATTTTCCTACATCCCCTCCATTATTGATCATTTTTCTTATTAATTATCTTTGCCAGTCTGATAGGTGTGGGAACCTACCTCAGAGTGTTTTAATTTGCATTTCTTTAATCAAAAATGGTTTAGAGCATTTTTCATTATTTATTTTCTAAATGAAAGATGAACAATGAATCTCTCTGAAGGCAGGAATCATGTCCTGTCATTGTGTCTCCAGAGTTGATGAGAGTTCTATCCATACAATAATAGGCACCGAATTTATACTTTCCAAAATTGTCCAGAATTAGACTTTTGTAGTAGGAGAGTCAATGGAGAAAGACGGAGTGCTCAAATTTGATACTACAGAAATGGAGACATTCTCCTTTGACTATCTATGCCCACTGAAATGTATTTTGTAAACTATGATTAAAAAATAAAATTAAATGAGATATTATTTGTAAAACACTTAGCAAAGCACCTAGTAAACTGTAGGCTCTATTTGAAGGATTATTCTTTAGCCCTCCCCTCCAATAATACCCTAAGATTTAAATAATACTACTGATTATACAGAAAATAGCTATTGCATTGCTTGTTTTCTATATACAGTGGAAAATGTGCTGGTCTTGGATGCCAGTAGTCACTTCCTAGCTATCTGACTCTAAGCAAACAATATTTTTTCTGTTTTTTTTTTTTGTTTTGGTTTTTGTGGAGCAATGGGTGACTTGCCCAAGGTCACACAGATATCTAGTGTTTAAGGTCAAATCTGAACTCAGATCCTCCTGGCCCCATGGTTGGTACTCATTCACTCTATCCAACCAGCTGCCCCAAATGACATCTTTTCTGAGCCTCAGTTCCTTCATTTGTAAAATAGGAATAATAACATTTGTACTGTCTGCCTGGGGATTAAGTATGATATCATGGATATGGTATGGCCTCAGGGGCAAGAAGACTTGGGTTCATATGTGACTATGTGACCTGAACATACCATCTAACTACTCAGTGCTCAATGTAAATCTCCAAGACTATACTTTGTAGAAAGTTGCTGATCTGCATTGGCAGAGGAAGTTTCCCGAGTGTTCTTTCCACCAGAAAAATCAGTCTCTATCTCATCTATATTAACTACCTGAAGGCTATTAGGAAAATGCTTTTAAAATTGTAAATGTGAATTATTATTCTATTAGGTCACAAACCCCATGAGTGCAAGAGGAATAATGTCTTATCTAAGCTTTATATTTTTATATCTTCTCCTGTGGTAGTTCCTAGATATATGTTCATTGGATGAATTGACCCATTTGACCCACACTAAACAAGATATTGTTTTGCAGGTTGCAAAAATAGCAGGACCCTGCCTCAGATTCATCAACTGTAAAATGAAGGTAATAATCGTAGTACCAACTTTCTGGAATTGTTATAAAGATGAAATGAGACATAATTTATAAAACTCTTTGCAAACTTTACAGCATTATAGAAATGCTGCCTGTTATTATTACTGTTATTATTATTGACAGTGCTGATGAATCTACACTCTCCTATCTGGCGTTCCTTCTTTTGCTAGTCATTTGTCACTAGTCTTTTGCTAGTCATTTGTCTCCTACATTATACTTATGCAGTTTATTTTTTGAACTCAAGAATAGAATTGTACACTTATCTCTATTGCTTTTTTCTTGTTAGCTTCAACCAATTGAGATCTTCTAGGTTTCTATTTCAAGTGAAATGATAGTACAGCTAGATGAGATAAAAAAAAAGATCAAGGGGAAAGACTGTAAAAATGGGAAACCTAAATATGATTGTAAATGGTACAATAGAAAAAGGGACTGGTACTGGAAGTGAAAGTAGCTGGTTTTAGATTTTGTCTCTAATGCTTATGGTTCTTGGGACCTTCCTTTATAAAATGAAGAGAATGAAGTAGATAGCTTCTGAGAGCCCATCCAGGTCTAAGTCTATGACCCTGTCTTCTATGAAACTTTAATGTGATAATCCAATTAAGGAGCCAATAGAGAGGGGAAGATTTCTAAAGGTGAGCGAGAGGGAATGATTGCTGGGACAGCAAATGTCATGAGCAAAGCAGGACACAATATGATAGAGGGAATAGGAATTGAAAGGTGCAGAAAGATGTCTTATGAGATAGGCAGAAACAAGAAAGATGGTTGATGATGCTGAGAAGTTCTGAGGAAGGGAATTGAGGTGTATCACATCAAATAGTCTCAGTATTCTTAAGTAGAATAGTAAACCAGATTAAAGCTGCGGTTGGCTTTGTCTGAAAGCATTAGACACAGACAACAATATGGAATGTGACTTTAAAAACTAATAAGCCAAAAAACGTTAGAAGCAGAGTAGGACCTTTATCTACATTTTTTGGAGGTAATTGGAGTTGTGTGGCTTGCCCAGCGTGGCACCTTTATCTACTTCTTAATGAAATTTCTGATAAACTGATCTGATAACTCAGACATGATTCTGCTTGGTTTTGCACAAAGAGAAGGAAGAACCATGGTGAACCTTTATTAATGGGCATTTTGTTCAGGCTCAAAACTTCCTTTGCTTTTTGCTGTAATGAGGATTTTATTTTGCTTCTCTAAGGAGAAAGTCAACATTTCTCTTCATTACTAGCAGGGGCATTAACTAATCCACCCAGCAGGCTGTGGTTTATTTGTGTTTATTCTGTAGCTTAGCCTATTTATTAAAGCACTTTCTAAGTTACTTGTTGGGGAGGGGTTGACCACTTGGAAAAAGATTAGGCCCTACCTGTGACTCAGATCTAATTTTTCTTAAAATGGACATACTGCTGATTTGTAATTATCTCTGTTAGTGGAAGAACATGCTAAGAAAAGGGATGTCTACAAAATTATAGAGCTTTAGACATTGGGTTCTGATTTATATCAACTGAATTATATCTAACAGTTGAATTAAGGAGAATGTTACATCTTCTAATTCCTATTCTCTGCTTCATCTCTGTCTCAGGTCTATCCCTTCTCTCATTTCCACTAATGTCTGTTTTGGGATGAGAATTTGGGATGAGATTTATCACATATATTATCTTGTTATTTACATTTGGTGTTTTAATTCCAAGGATTGCAAGTTCATGAATTGCAACTAAAGTCATGAGGTCACGAGTTTACTGCAAGTCCTATGGCAGTGATATATATATATATATATATATTTTTTTTTTTTCAATGCTCTGTTAGATCTGTGAATTCATCATTGTAGATATCCCTTTCATTAGCTAAGATTACATCTTATTCAGACTTTCTTTTCTTGTGGGATCTTTCTAAATAGAATTTCTTATTTAGGTATTTCTTGCCTTCTGAATTAAAATATAAGCTGTTTTAGAAAGTGTTGCTTGACTTTTTCTCTGTATCCTTGGAGATAGTACTGTTACTTAATAACAAGGTATTTAATAAATGCTTGTTGATTGAATGACACCATTAATATTACAAAAGAACCCTAGAAATTATTAATCTAATCCTCTCATGGGGAAATTAAGACCTAGAATAGATTTCCAATTACTGGACACCTGTATACAAGTGATGACAGACATTAGAGTCAATAGCATTTGGATTCAACTCTTGCTTCTGAAACATATAATATTGATTATGTCACTCTGGGCAGCTCATTTAACATCTCTAAGTCCGTGTTCTAGATGAGTGCCTGATCTGAATGGGTGAAGGGAATTTTCATACCTCTGAGTTCTCCAAAGGAGAAGGGTGGGGGGAGTCAGTGAATTGACCAGAGGGAGGTACGAATTCAAGCATAAATTTTGAGGATGGGAGGAAAAGGACATCAAGTTTATAAAGAGTATTCTCAATGGTTTTCATAAGAATATTAAGGAGATCAATGAAAAAATCAATAAAGAAAGTTGGGCTAGCTATAATTATCAAAAGTATCTGATATTGGCTAAGAATAGAGAAATGGATCAGTGAAATACATTGGGTACATAATACATTGCAACAAATGACCATGGTAATCTAGTGTTTGATTAAACATAATGATCCAGGTTTTGGGGATAAAAACTCACTGTTTGACGAAAACTGTTGAGAAAACTGGAAAGCAATATGGGAGAAATTAGGCATAGGCCTAGATACCAAGACAACATAAAGAATGATTCCATAAGCAAATTAGGAGACCACAGAATAGTTTATCTATCAGATCTATGAATAGGGAAAGAATTTATGAACAAGCAAGAGATAGAGAGCAGAATATAAAATGGGTCCAAGAAAATTCCAAAAGACTGTTAATGAAAAATGTTATCCACCTCCATGAAGTTCAAATGCAAATTGAAACATACGTTTAAAAACTTTATTTTCCTTTTTTTTTGTTTTATACAGCATGAGTATTATGGAAATATGTTTTGCACTATTGCATATGTATAACCTCTATTAAATTGGTTGCTATTTCATTTGGAGGGGAGAAGAGGGAGAGAATATGGAACTCAAATTAAAAAAAATCTTAAAATTTTTTTCAAATGTAAATGAAAAATAAGATACTTGAAAATAGAAAAAAGGGAATGGTGAGAAAATATAGCTTCTGCTAGTTCCTCTCTTATTCTAGATTAACTTTTCATGTATGTTCATCTTTTCAAGTAGATTTTTAAACTCTTATCTTTGAATTTCCTTGCTTCTCCCCTTTAATTTCAGGGCTTAGTATGACTATTATTTATATATATATATATATATATATATATATTAGTGAGGTATAAATTGTAGGGATATGTTAGATTAAAAAATATTAGTGGGACAGAATTGGTGGGGAAATGAGCTTAAAGGCAACTGACATTTTTCCAATTCTTGATGTGTACTTTGGGTTGAGACAAATGGCATATATTCTGACCTTAAGAAGGTTATAGTCCAATCAATAAATCAGTAAATAAATATTAAATAGCAAAGGCACTGTACTAGGCAAAAGGCAAAAGACAGTCCTTGCTTTCAAGGATCTCACAGATTAATGGGGTAGAAAACATGCAAAGCATGTATTAAAAACAAGCTATATGCAAGATAAATTTGAAATAATAAATGGACAAATGGTTTATCTGATAGGATGGAGGGAATGAAAATTTCTTTGAGTTCCCTAATAGGTGGGGAAGAGTCAGTGAGCTGACCAAATCTACTTCCAGAGGCAACAGAATGGCTGTTTTTGAGGCATAGAGTAGGGAAAGTGAGAAAGTAGATAAAAGATGATCTCATTCATTTTTGTAAAGTGGGATGTGAAGTTTTTATGAGTGGGAGATAAAACATTACTGAAGTAAATTTTTAGCCAATAAAAAGAAACTAAAATAAACAACAGAGAGATTAGATTTGGTTAGGGCTTATATGGAATATTTCCTAAAGAAGGCATGTTTTATGCTATGTAAATATGAAATATTAGAGAGGTAGAAGGAGACATTTTGGAATGTACAATTTTATAAGAAAGTATGGGGGGGCAGCTAGGTGGCACAGTGGATAGAGCCCTGGCCCTGGAATCAGGAGGACCTGAGACTGAGACTCAAAACTTAAACTCAAACCCAGCCTCAGACACTTAATAATTGCCTAGCTGTGTGACTTGGGGCAAGTCACTTAACCCCTTAAAATTAAAAAAAAAAAGAATGTACAGAGGGGAAAATGTACATTATGTGTAAGGGTGATATGCATATTAATTAGGAGTTGAGTGTTGGAGTAGGAAGAAAACATTTAGATAGTGGAAGTGGTCTGGGATAGGAAGAAAGCTATATGGTATATGAGAACTGAGTCAAGAGCCAGGAAATGGGAATTCTATTGTTGCTTCTGCTCACAAATTGTGTGTCCTTAGTTAAGTCACTTCTCTAAATCTCAATTCCCTTATCTGTAAAAATAAGAAGGACTGAGTAGGTAATCTTAATCTATAACCTCTTCTGGCTCAAGCATTTATTGAAATTTAGGGGACAAATTTATGGAAATCTTTGAAGTGTGCCTGAGGAGTTAAAGGACCTATGCTTTTGTTGATGTAGATAATGCCTGCTTCAGTGCAGATAAGGATCCATCAAACTTTCTTATCCAGTTGAATTCTTTTTTTTTTTTAAGTTTTTGCAAGGCAATGGGTTTAAGTGATTTGCCCAAGATCACAGTTAGATAATTATTATGTGTCTGAGGCTGGGTTTGAACTCAGTTCCTCCTGACTCCAGGGCCAGTGCTCTATTCAATATCCAGTTGAATTCTTGCCCATGGGGAAAAGGAATTTACCTAATATCTACAGGCCTCAGTGTAGGGTGTTTTTTTTTTTTTTTAACATATCCCAGGTGCCAATGCAACATTTCTTATCTCCTGCTGTCATTAAATGGCTGTCCATTTTCATTTCCAAACAAATATTTTCTGTTTGATATTTCCATTTATACTACCTATCATTGGTAATATGCACAATCTAATTTTACTTACCATGCATCTCTGTATTGCCATTTGGGCAGAGATGTGATTTTTCAAGCTATTGTTAAAGACAGCTAAGTGGGAGAGGGGACAAGTGCAGTGAACTTGGAGACAGGAGCACCTGAATTCAAATCCGTTACAGACATTTATTAACTATGTGGTCAAATCATTTAACTTCTGCCTGCCTCAGTTTCCTCATCTGTAAATGGAGATAACCTACCTCACATAGTTGCTGTAAGAATTAAATGAGATTATATCTATTTGGTGCATGGAAAATCTTTTGGGACTGTAGAAATGTTAGTTATTATGGTGGTTTACTGAGGCAACAAAATTATGTAGCATTAATGAAAGGACATTGATGGTAAAAAGATGGATTTTTTTAATATCAAGAAAGCTTGAGATCATTTAAATCACTATATAATTTCTCAAGTGCAATTTAACCCCTTTCCTTTTCCTGTTCCATTTTGAGCCTACTTCACTGTTCATCTATAGTAACTCTGCGAGATAAATATACAGATGTACTAACTCAATGGTCTAATCTTGCAACTATATGTAATCTAAACACAAAATGTTTTTCATACATTGGTTTTTTTCCTATATGGATTGCTTCCTATATGGATTGTTATGCCAATTTTATTTTCCTATATGGATTTTAATGTCATTCATAAAAAGGAGCATTTGAAAGAACTCATAATTTATGAGGAATCTGATTTGTATTTGAAACTTCCACAAGCTTTCTTTACATTACAATAGTGAAACACCTTTAAAGACCTTACATTTTTCTGTTTTTGTGCTTCACTTGATAATATTCAGAGAGTTGCTGAACAGTGTCATTTCCATAATTGTATTTATTAAGGAATTATGTGACATCTTAACATGTATTAGATCATAGATTTACAAGTGGTAGGTACCTTAGAGACGACTAAGGGTCACACAACTTGTCCCAGGCAGAATTTAGGTTATCCTAATTGAAAGTTAAGTGTTCTTTCCATTCCACCAAAATACCATATAAAGCCCTTTGTTGGAGGAGAATCATTTGAGCTGCATCTTTGTAGTCAACAATAAACAGATGTGCTTGTCAGTCAATGTCTTTCTCTCAGTTCCTTGGGTATGATATTTCATCTCTGCATCATGGTACCCTCTATCCCCCATGCCAGGAAGGCTCTTCTACTCTACTTCCCACCTCAGAGAGGTTCTCTTTCCCTTTAAGCCAGATCTTTAGTGTCATCTTCTGCTTGAGGTCTTTCTTGATTTCTCCAACTGCCCAGAACTCTCGCTCCCAAATTGCCCTCTATTTAATTACTTTGTACGTGTGTTCATTCACTTCATATTTATGCTGTTCATGTTAATGCAAATATTTGTTCTCTCTATATTAAAAGGCAAACTTAAGAGTAGAGATTGTTTTCTCTTTCTTTAATCTTTAGTGCTTTGTGGTCCATAGTAGTCACTTAAGAATCAGTTTTTGGGTTGAATCTGCCCATTATTTGCAGTTCTTTTTTGTGCAAAATCTAACTGTTCCTTTCTTATATTTTCATCAAGGATGAATTGTATGGATGTATAGGTAGACTTGATCACTATTTTCTGGTAGAATATTGATTATCATTTCCCCCTCAATTTTCAGGGTGTCTTCCTTTACCTAAAATGAGCACTTATTATCTTGCTTCCAGCTTAGATTTCTTTTATATATTCTTAGTGTGTGATCCAACCATTCTTTTTAACTTTACCTTTTTAAATAACATTATTCATATAGCACCTTGGAAACTCAGAGTTTAGAGTTCAAAGTAGTGATTCAACCATTGTTGCTGAATGATAAACTCACAAATGAGTTCCATTTTCGTTTTGTAAATAGTTTTATCTCCAATGTTCTTGGGATGATTTGACTTAGTTGGGTCTTGTATCCAAACTTCTGTTTTTGATATTTTTCAATGTTTTATGAAATGACATTGCCAATATTTTTCTCTGAGAGTTTTAGAAGTTAATTTGTATTCTAAGATGGTGCTGATCTTGGCAGCTATATCTCTTCACTGGGTAAGAAGAAAAAATATTTGCTGAATAAGGTGGGGTTCGTTGCTCTTTTATCCTCCTTTATATAATAATGACTTCATGTCAATTATACTTGTGTAGGAAATAATGCTAATAAGAATGATTTTCTTTGCCTTTTTCATTTTCCCATTTTGACATCAATGGCTAATTTGAATAGGTCAAATTGAAGTTGTAGCAATTGCATACAGTGTCATACTTCTCTTTTGATCTTTCCTCTTAATTGATGTTAATTTTGACCTTTACTATAACTAAATGGTCACAGTCATTGCTGATACTGATTTGACTGACATTAGTAACTAATCATTTCTATTCTCCTTAGACATAATATTACTGGGTTGTTAATTAGATCCTAATTATTACCTATATCTTCAAATTTCCTTCTTGAAAAGAATTAGTGATATATAAATTAGTTTTCTAGACTATGAAAGTATCCTGATTTTTTTGTTGAATGACTCTGAACCATATATTTAAACAAATTTTTTGCTAATCTCTCCTCTGTGAGTGTTAGCTTTCAAGTCACAGGATACAGAGACTTCATTTGTAGGATATTCTTAAGTGTTTTGCAGGATTTCTTTATTTTTACTTCTTTATAATAGTTGTGGGCACATAAACTATATTGTTTTAATGGTGGTTTTTAAAATGTTTATGTTTAAATAGTTTTCTATGAAATGATTTTTTTATTACCATAAGGTCCCCTAAAAACCCAAAAAACTAAAAACTCAAAATCTTCATTAATTTGTGTCTCTATTCTTTGACCCATCTTTGCAATCAACTGCAATTTCTTGTATGTTTTAGTTTCTATCTTAGTCATATTTCCATATCTGGCACAATGGATTTTTTACAGTCTAAGAGTTCAGAAAAACATGTATTCTAAAAAAATTTTCATATGCCCCCAGATAAAAGGAGTTTCCAAGACAATTAAAATCAGTTTAGAAAGATAAAGTCATGGCAAAGCAGTTGGTAAAAAAGGTGAAAGAAGTTGGCAGTTCTCTTGGTTTTTAAGAAATCTGTGCTAAAGTCCTCAAAACACTCATATTCCTCTTAACCTAGGATCCAGTTAAGCTAGATAATCCATCTGGGACCAAAAGTGAGACTTATCTAGGCCTTCTTCACAATCTTTTCCCTCCCAATTGCCTAGCTTGAATTGTGGGTTAATTCATGGCTCCTCATGGTTCCACTAAAATCTTGGCCCACAAAAGATTTATTGAAATGAAATGTCAATAATGATTTAATTTATCAATAGTGGTTCAATCAGTGGTCAATAATAGTTTAACTTATCTGCTAATATGTCATTTGCAGAGACAGGGGACAAAAATATAATAGTCAGAGTACCATGAGTTTAAAAGAACACATTTATTACCTAAAAGCTGTGATTCTTTGAATGCCTTGACTTTTTTTCCCCCCCTTAAACCATTTCTCTACTTTTGCTCCACACTGAAATGATCCTGAAGATCATTTACAGTTTTTCTTGTTTCATGGGTTGATATTAATAAAGAATTCAAAACTTAATTGGAAACATAAGGTATTGAGCTTCTCAGAACTTTTCTAAGTTACTATTTAGACAGACTACTGTCTATTGTTAAGCTCTACCTAAAACCCTTCTAGCTTGGAGACATCTTACAGAATTCATTCTCAGCTTATAAAGCTTAAAGATTCCATGGTAATTTCCAATAAAGTATTGATGGAGGTTGAATTTAATATTATATAAATATGATATATACAGAAAAATTGATGAAAAGGGTTGTTTTAAGCCCATGATTCTAACAGCTGTATATATGACATAATAGAGATACACATATATGTGTGTATCTATATTCATATTTAGAAATATATATACACTGTCATAGTGATATCATATAATATGTGTACACAATATGAAAAATTTGAGATAGGGTAATGAGCTAAGAATCTGTTGTTTTAATTCTAAACTGATGAGCCTGACCAGTTACTTTTCTCTAGGAAACTTAATTATCAGTCAAACTTAATTAATTAGTTTAAGATGGAAAAGGAATATAATAAGGCCATATATTGTTGCCTTACATACAGAGTACATCATGCAAAATGCCAGGCTGGAGAAATCAAAAGTCAGAATTAAGGTTGCCAATCTCAACAATGCGCATGATACCACTCAGATGGTAGAAAGTAAAGAAGAATCAAGAAGCCTTTTAATGAGAGAGAAAGTGCAGAGTCTAAAAGCTGACTTTAAGCTTAACATTATTTTTCATTTTTTTTAGGCAATTAGTATTAAATGACTTGCTTAGAGTCATACAGCTAATAAGAGTCTGGGACTGGATCTGACGTCAGGTCTTTCTAATTCTAGAGTCACTGCACTATCTAGTTGCTTCTGGAAGTTAACATTAAAAAAACCAAACAACAAACTAAGATCATGGCAACTGTTCCATCACTTCCTGGACAAATTGATAGAGAAGAAATTAAAATAGTGTCAGATTTTATATTCTTGGACTCAGAAATTACTATAGACAGTGGCTGTGGCCATTGAATTAAAGGATGCTTGCTTAGTAAACTTAAAAAGGAAAACTATGACAAATCTGAACAGTTTACTGAAAAACAAAGATATCACCTTGCCAACAAAGATTTGTATAGTTAAACCTATGGATTTTCTGTCAATAATGTGTGATTATAAGAGTTGAATTATAAGGAAAATTGAGCAGTGAATGATTAACATTTTCAAATTGTGCCTTGAAGTGACCAGCAAGGAGGTCAAATCTGTCAATATTTTAAAAAATTAATTCATATTGCCCATCGGAAGGACAAATTCTAAAGCTGAAGCATAAGTACTTTGGTCAAATAATGAGAAGGCAGGACTATGAAAAGACCCTGATGTTGGGAAAGATAGAAGGTAAAAGGAGAAGGGAATGACAGAGGATGAGATGGATACATAGTGTAATGGAAACAACAAGCATTGGCTTACACAGACTTTGGGAGATAGAGAAGAATAGAATGGTCTAGCATACTTAGGTTCTTAGGATCATGAAGAATTGGACAGGACCGAACCATTGAACAACAACAAACTTTGTTTGCTTGTAGAAAGGTATTTTTAACTAAGGTGGCATAGCAAAACGGTACAAAATATTCTCCCCCAAGTAAGAAATACAACCTTCCACCAGTAAATATAGAATCAGAGGAAGGTGAGTTTAAGCTTGGAGCACTTGCAGCAAGGTGGAAATTCATAATTCCTAGAAGTTTATTTTTTTTTGCTGCAATCCTCAAGTTGTTTTCTTTAGGTATGTTATAACTTTTTCTCTGAGTTGTTTATAGAGTTCTTGAAGCTGCCTTTCCTCCATATCTAATTTGTCCTCAGTTTCTAATGCAAATATTGCCTTTAAAAGTTATCTATTTTCACATTACTTTAATAGTCTTTTTATAAAAGTAAACATAACCCCCCTCTTCCCCACAAAGATAGAACAACTTCAAGAAAAATGAAGTGAGAGAAAAAGAAAAAAATTGTACTTCAGCCTGTGTTCAGATACCATCAGCTCTGTCTCTGGAATGGATCACATTCTTTATAAGCCCATTAGAGAAGTTGCTTCAATATTTTTTCCTTACAATTGCTACTGCTAACTGTATTTCTCTCTATTCTATTCCTCCCCACTCCCATTTATTTTATTCTCTCTCTCCCTTAATCCTGTCCTTCTTCAAAAGTGTGTTGTATCTAAGTACCCTCTCTCATGATCTTCCCTCTCTTCTATCACTCATACCCCTCTCCCCTTCCCCTGTCTCCTTTCTCCTAAACTTTTCTTCTCTTTTGATCTCTTAGGATATTCAGGTCACAACTGTCTTTGCAACTTAAGAATTTAGATTGCTGCTTAGAGCTATGGTATCAAAATCAAATAGAAACTCTATTTCTGCAGAAAACTACATATTACCATTTTCTATGTTTTATTGTATTTTATCTATTTAAAAATGACTTATTATATTTTACAGTAGGCATCATTTGGGAATATTTGTGAAGTGAATGTGGCCCAGTAGTAACAGTTTTATACCTTTGGTTGAGAGCAGGAAAAGGTTAAATGATTTGCTCAAGTATTACAACATATTTCATTTTATTGCTTCACAGATGCTGTGTTTTTTTTACAAATTGAAGGATTGTGGCAACTCTGCATTTACCAAGTCTTTCAGCACCATTTTTCTAATATCATGTGCTCACATCTTGTCTCTGGGTCACATTTTGGTAGTTCTCACATTGTTTCAAACTTTTTCATTATTATATCTGTTTTGGTGATCTGTGATAGTCATTTATGCTGTTGCTGTTGTAATTATTTTGGGGCATCACAAACTACCCATGTAAGAGTGCAAACTTAATGGATAAGTGTTGTGTGTATGGGTTCTGACTACTCTATCAGTCATTGCCCTGTCTCTTTCTCCCTCTCCTTGAGACTTCCTATTCCCTGAGACCCAACAACATTGAAATTAGGTCAATTAATAATCCTAAAATGGCCTCTAGGTGTTCATGTGAAGGGAAGAGTCAATCCATGGAGCAAACTTCATTTTTGTCTTAAGAAATTGCCATAGCTACCTAAACTTTTCATAACTGTTACTCTGATTAGTTGGCAGCAAAATCCTCCATGAGCAAAATGATTATAATTCACTGAAGGCTTAGGTGATGGTTAGCATTTTTAGCAATAAAGTGTTTTTTTAAGTTAAGGTATATACATTTTTTAGACATGATACTATTGCATACTCTATATACTACTGCATAGTGTAAATATAACTTTTATATGCACTGAGAAATCAAAAAAATCATATGACTTACTTTATTGTCATATTCTGAAATGGAACCCACAATATGCCTGTATAACAGAGAACTAAGCTCTTTCTGTCTTCAAAATTGGTTCTTTATCTACTGTTTTACACTGGGAAGAATTATGACTAATACTAAAGAATAGCTTAAAATATTTTTTAAAACTAAAGAAACTTGACATTAACTACTTGCAATGACTAATCATGGCTTCAGGAAAGACATAAGGAACCACCTCTCCCTCCTTGGTGTAGGACCATGGGTTCAAATACAAGATGTTCCCAAAATCCTGTTACAAAACTCAAAACTGCTCCAAGACTCATGGTACACTCTGTATTGTCTATGCTATTAGATGTGGTTGAGATATCTCTTGGTTTTGCCTAAATACTTTCCTGTATTATAAAAGAAGGTTCATTTGGTGGTAGTATATATATGGATTGAACTATTATATAAAGGCAAAGTCCCCATTTAAGTTTATTTTTCAAAAGAATTATTATTAATTAGAATATAATTTGTATGTAAATGGATGCTTTAGAAGTTGAATTATCCCACGGTTGAACTAATTAGTTCATTAGTGATTAGTTAATGTCAGACTTCTTTTTTATTTTAACATATCATTAGCATAGTCTTTAAAGTAGATATTAGTCCTATTTCCCAAGAAATTGTTGCAGCAGTTTAAATATTGTCCCTTCAATTGTTATGCTTTATTTTTTTTTACTTTTACTTTACTGTTGCACTTTTTACAGTGCAATGATAACCATCTGACTTAATTTTGAGGAACTAGAGGAGAGAAGGTTGATGCATCTAAGAAAGTTTTACTATATCTTATGCTGGCCAGAAAGAAGAGATATTTCACAAATGTGGGAAAAATTAGATTAGAATCTGAACCTCTTCCTTTTAAAGTCTTTAGGCTCTTTGGAATTCTAAACAAATGGCAGTGCATTCTGTATGGGCTGGGTGGGTACAAGCACCAGAGACTGTAGCTCACTCTTGACAATAGCTTTGAGCTTATTTACAAAACAGAAACATGTATTGACTTAGTTTATAAACTCATCTCCTTAGAATCATAGCAGGTTGATGGCCTGAAGCTACTAATAGCATCTTTCCAATTGTTGCTGCCATGAAAGAATTAATATATTTCTTTTGATATGGCCTTGATTAAGCCTGCTTTTAACAAAAATCACTCCCAAAGCATCTTGTTATTCATCATCTTTAAGACACCAGCATTTTGCTATTAGGGTGGCCTTTTGACATCATTCTCTTAGTTCACTGAGACCTTTCTAGTCATCTTAGTGGGTTTAAATGGATCCCTGGCTGACTTGTGATAATTCCTGAAAGAAGTGGTCTGTTTGGAATTTTTTTCCTTCACTCAGTCTCAGACAATGCTTTTTTACTTCTGTGATAACTCCTGGTACATTTCAAGGTGAGGCAGTTTGCAATGAAACTTTAGAGTTAGGAACTTTTAAATAACAATAGATTAAACTTTGCAGTGGAAAACCCCAAATCACTCTGGTCTATTCTTTTTTGTTCCTGTCCTCTTTGGCATTTTTTCTTCTTCCTGTTGCACAATCCAGGTTATTATTTTCAGTTATAGTAACCACTAGGGGAGAGAAAAACAATTTAGAAAACCTATCCAATATGTCAATCAGGTCAGAAACCACATGTAGTTTTAGAGATCTTGTAACTAAACCTTTCCTTTTGCAGAAGAAGAGACTGAAGTCCAGAGAAGTCAGATGAGTGTGATTCACTGTCATCACAATGAATTATGAGCAAGAGCAGGACTAGAAACTTGGCATCCTGCACTCTAGTTAATGTTTTGCTGCTCTTTGGATAGAAAAAAGGTAGGGGGAAAACAAGGATAAAATCAAGAATCAGAAATTCTACAAGTCAGAACCTAATCTGTCAAATGTAGTGACTTTTATTTTTTCCAGTTTCTGCCATCCCTCCCTCCTTCCCTCCTTTCCTTCCCCCCTCCCTCTCTTCCTTCCTCCCTCCCTTCCTTCCTCCCTCCCTCCCTCCCTCCCTCCCTTCCTTCCTTCCTTCCTTCCTTCCTTCCTTCCTTCCTTCCTTCCTTCCTTCCTCCCTCCCTCCCTCCCTCCCTCCCTCCCTCCTTCATTCCTTCACTAAATATCATCACTTATTTTTTCAAGGAGAAGCCATTTTTTTCTCTCCCCCCCATCTCGCTACCCTCTTTGAGAAAGAGGAACAAAACCCTTGCAACAAATGTATGTTGTCAAGCAAAAGAAAAAATAAATCTCACATTGTCCACGTCCAAAAATGCATGTTTCATTTTGCATCTTGAATTCATCATCTCTCTGTCAGGAGGTGTTAGTGTAATTCATCAAGAGTCCTCGCAAATCTTGGTTGGTCATTGAATGGATCACAGTTGTTAAATCTTAAGCTGTTTGTCCTTATGATGCTGTTATATGAATCCTCCTGGTTCTCTTCATTTTTCAGTGTCAGTTTGTAAATATCATCCCAGTATTTTCAGAAACTGTCCCTTTCATTATTTATGCTATCAAAGTGGTATTTCATTACATTCATCTGCCATAATTTGTCCAGCCTTTCTTTAAGTCATGGGTACCTTCTAATTCTCAATTCTTAGTCACTACAAAAAAGAACTGCTCTAAATATTTTTTTGTAAAAGATTCCTTTTCCTTCTTTGACCTCTTTAGAGTATGTCTACCAGTAGTATCAGGGCAGGATAAAGGATATATATATATATATATATATATATATATATATATATATATATATATATATATATATATATATATTTGGGGTATAGTTCCTGGTTGCATTTGAGAATGTCCCAATCATTACACAAGTTCTTTTACAATGCATTAATGTTACATATCCCCTCCTGCATGCATTGGTATCACTCTGTCATGACTTTCCATTAGTTTCTTTCCAGGGATTCCTTCTAGGACTTTGGTGACATACATACCTTGACTGGGCATACTTTCCTCAGACTTTCTGAATATGTTCTGACTCTAAAGACTTTACTATTCTACCACCCTGAAATTTCCTTCAGTGTTTGGGGCCTTGAATTGTACAATTCCTCTATCATGCCAACCCTTTCTTTCATGGGTGAGTCCCTTTCTAGACCTACATTTTGGGGAATTTCTAGCCATATTTTGCTTGCTTCTTACTCTAAGAGCTTTGCCACCATGCCCTTCAATAGTTGTTCATTATCCCAACTCCTCTTTCTTTTTCCAGTTCCCTTTTATGTGTTGTCTTCCTTCATTAGATATAAACTTCTTTAGGTCATGGACCATCTTTCTTTTTGTTTGTGCTTGTAGTCTCCTGGCTTAACACAGTAATCTGAGCTGGATAGAAATGAACCTGAAAGTAGTGTAATATAATAATGTAAAATGAAGGGGTTGGACTCTGGGATGTCTTAAGGTTTGATTTCTATGATCTTATGTTTCTATCCTATTGAAAAGTATATGAGAAGCTAATTTACACAGTGTTACCCCTATTCTTCATTTGTCATTCTACTCCCTCCCTGATAGTTGGAGATCTGATGAAGTTTCTTTACTGTTTCGGAGATGTCAGAGATCATGACTCTCTTGGAAGCAGGATCCTCTGCTTGTTACACATGAGAATTACTTATAACCCTCTGTTCATGCTCATAAGTACTGGGTACAGTGACTGGCCCCTTGCTAAACTGTGATTCATGCTCCCACTATGGATTGACTTCTCTCTTTCTACAGTGACCCTTATGCATCAACAGCTACACTTTTAAAAATTTCTACCTCTCAGAATATGCTCCATCAATCAGAATCTTTGGCTTGTGATGTAACCATTCTGTCCAGATAAACAACCACTTCAAAAATGGAGTTACAGAAATTTCTTCTTAATGTATTCCAAGCTCCAAGAATGATGGGAAATAATATCTTGGATAGAGATTTTTCTCTTTATCTTTGTCTGCTTTATGTACATGAATTATTTGCTTAAAAATCAATTGGAGGGGCAGCTAGGTGATGCAGTGGATAGAAAACTGACCCTGGAGTCAGGAGGACCTAAGTTCAAATCCAGCCTCAGATACTTAATTACCTAGTTGTGGAACCTTGGGCAAGTCACTGAACCCCATTTCCTTGCAAAATCAAAATCAAACAAAAAAATCAATTGGACAATATAACAATATTTTTATTACTTTAATTAGATAAGAATAAAAGTGTGATAATTTATTTAAAACTAGCTCAAATTTAACAATCATTTTCAATAAAGGTAGTGGGTTGATTTCAAGCTTACTGGCAGAGCAGAAAGATGAAAAAAATCCACCTTGTTATACCCTATTTTTAAGCCCTAAAGGAATTCAAATATAGTTTCATCTTATGTCCAGATCAAGTGACTATGCAACGAACATATACAATGCATAAAAAAGCATTTAAAAAAAGTCTCTCCTTCATTACAGGAGGAAGGAGCATCTTCAACAGACAAGAAGTGATCTGCTATATGCTTGACCAAGTTTTTGATTTCATAATCATGCTTGCTATGTCTCCCAGGAAAAAACAATTTTGGTGTTGTCCCTTGTAGCTCTAAATTCTGCGATCCTATTAAGAAATGCATTAATTAATTAATTAATGACTTCATAGTCATACATTAATAAATGACTTCATAGACTTTTGTTAATGAACATTCTTTGGAACATGTAAAATACCAACGGCAACATCGTTATGAAATATTTTAATAATGTTTTCTATTATGAAAATATTTTATATAGGGGCAGCTAATAATGATAATAATAATAATAACTAGTTTTTAATATAGTGCTTTAACAACTACAAAATGTTTTACAAATATTTTGTCCTCACAAACCCTGGAAGTTGCTATCATAACTACTGTATTACAGTTTAGGAATTAGAGACAGACTGAAGCTTATTAACTAGTTCAGGATATAGTCATTAAGAGTCTGAGGCTAAATTTGAATTTAAGTTTTCCTGAGCTGTGAAAATGTTAAAAGTTCAGTCTCTAGTTCTTGCACACTAGATTTTCTGACTTAAACATTTCAAAATAATAGGTTAGTAAATAGATTTCTCTGAAACACTTGCATCTCTATCCCATTTGTTCTGGAGACTTAAAATTAACAATGGTTTTTTCTTCATAAGATGTTCTCCTATTGTCAAGACTTCTTCCTTTCTACCAATGAGATATGTTAAATTATGATGTTTAATCTTTTCTCTCTCTCTCTTTTTGGGCTGGTTTTACTTTTTTCTTCCCCTAGGGGTATCTTTGATAAATGTGTTTCTTCTCTGTGATTTGTCCTGTCCAATCTCTTTCTTATTTTTCCCTACTCCAAAAAAAAATTCCTCATTTACTATTGACATCCTAAGGCATATATTAAAGCTTTCCATTGCCTTTGATCTCTGGTGACAGGTGGGCAAAGTACTTCCCTGAGAGCAAAGAACTATTAGATTTCTCAGTTTGCTGGTAGATTTTTAGGAGTGGAAGTGAGAGAAATATCATTCTATGAGTTTTATAAATTCTTCCCTGAGGAAGAGATGACTTTTCCATAGAAAACATCTGATAAGTCTGAAAAGTGGTGGGAAAAAGCCAAGACAGCAGATTTGTAAAGTCTTCTGCACTAAGCTATTGCTCTGTCATTTTAGAATGTTGTCTTCCTCTTCCCCACCTTCTCTGTAGCAGCTGGAATATTTTTGGGTTTTTGTTGTTTTTTTTTTTTTTTTTTTGGTATGATTTAATGTTGCCTGGCCCAGAATGTATGCTGGTGCCTAGTGTAGAATGTCCAATATCCTCTTCTGCTGAGTGAAGACTCGCCTTTCCTTTCTGATTTAATTATAGATGGCTACAGTCTTTGTAAATTAAGGATAGCATTCATTCCAGATTTCTTCTCTGTAGAAATTTGATAAGGAGGCAGACTTAGCACCTGCTGAGGGCCCATTTCAAGTTCAGACAGAGTTCATGGCAAACCTACTAAATTGAGCTTTATGTTGTCTCTGCCACTCTTTCTGTCCTGGCAGAAACTAGGATGATTGCAGGGTGGAATTGAGGAAATGGTTTAGAAAACTAAACATAGACACAGATCTTAGAAGTTGGAAGGGACATCAAGCGATCATCTGACTCTGGTGTTTCAAATATTTCCTGGCTGTCCCCCATGCCTGGAATGTTTTTTTTTCCTATTTTTCCTCTGACTTCTAACTTTCCTAGCTTCCTTCAAAGTCTCAGATAAGGGCCCACCTTCAACAACAAGGCTTTACTGGTCTTCCTTAATTCGAGTGCTTTGCCTCTAACACAACCCCAACCTTCTCCTGTATTTATCTGGTTTGCACATAGTTCTTTACAGGTTGTCCTCATCGTTGATTGTGACATCCTCAAGAATTGGTTTGGCTTTCTCTTAATAATAGCTTGTTGTGACTTGTTGACTATGTGACTAGACTAGAAAGAGGTACATGATCTGGTTTGATTGGAGTTTTGGGATTTTATTCTTGGGCTTGTTTTTTCTTTTCTCTTGACTGAGAATAGGAGAAGCTTCTGTCCTCTTCTCTAGGCTGCTTCCCTTTTGGATGACCAAGAAGAGTAGAAGATTCAACTTCATTTGTCCTGCCTCTACTTCAGACTAGAGTTCAGCTGAGAATCAGAGACCTGGGCTTTATAGACCCCCCTCTCCTTCTCCTCTCCCTTCCTCCTCATAGTCAGTCAGTCAACAAACATTTATTAACCAGTTACAGATGGAAGGGCTCTTGACCAAAAAAGAATGATGGTTATGTTTTAATTTGAGAGCCAGAAACTGAATGAGCATTCACATTTGGATTCGATTCAAGTTGACAGTTTTTCTGAGGCTCTGATCTGAGACACATTTGTAATCTTCTGCTTTCTCTGTCAGCCAAGTATTGGAATCAGACTATGAAATATGCCTGTTCCAGGGTTCAGTATTTATAATGGAGATTCACAATTTTTCTCAGGGTCATTGCCTATTCATGGAATAGAAGAATAAGGAACAAGTATAACTTTATGATCTCTTTGATTTTTTATTCTAATCGGTATAAAGACTCCTTTTTATTCATTCGCATGAGATGGCTTCTGTGATTATTGTCATTGTTATCATCATCATGATCACTTTGCTTGCCTAATAAATATCTGTTGGCTTGTCATTGAATGAATCTGTCCTAGGCTCAGCCCTTTGAAAGGGACATATATTACATCTTATCAGTAGAGACACACACATTTCTTCCTCACCTACCATTCCACCTTTTTTCAATTCTATCCCCATCTTCAAGACCAGACTCTGATTTTTCTTTGCAAAACCTTGTAGATTCCCAGCCAGCAATTATTTTTCATAATTCTTAGGACACATCACTCATGGCACTTCTCTTGTGCTTTCATCCTGATATGTTTTGTCTTAAAATTCTTTGTGTATATAATATATCCTCCTTACTGAATTGTGAGTTTTGTGAGGGCAAGGATAAAGTCTTGCTTATATTTATTTGTATATCCCCCACTGCCTGGTACAAGAACTTAAATGTAGAACAATTACAAATATGTGTTGGACACCATTCAAGAGGTTATTGTTATTATTATTATTATTACATTAGTTAATGTATTATTGCTTTCTGTGGAACAGGTGTTTAGGGTACAAAGAAAAAAATAGTCTTTTCCCTAAAAATAATTTAAATTACAAAATCATGGAATGCCACTTCAGTTGGATCTTTTGCTCCTCGACAATTCTATTTTACTTTCATTCACTCCTTATTACAAGGCCCATGGTGATTATTACAAACCTTTTCTTCCTTTCTTTCACTTGAAATAATCCTTCTTCTCTTAATACCTGTAGCAAATGACCCAACTTCCAAATGAGGAGATCAAGGTCATCAGACACAGGATGCCTCAGCTTCCTTAAATCCTAGTTTCTCAGCAGCAATCCTGAATGTTTCCCTCTTCACTCTGGTCACAGATGAATTATCCCTCTTCCTCACTCAGGTTAATCCTGCTACCTTTTATTCTTTCTTTTACTGTTAGGATCTTGCTATAGTATTAATTACCTCTCTTTTTATTTCCACTGGTTCCTTCCCATCCTTTCCATCCAAATATGCTCTGGTCTGTTCAACCCTAAAAACAGCTTTAACTGGATCTTTTTACCACAAGTCTTATTCTTCAGTCTCTCTCCTTCCTATCACTGCCACGTTTCTTTAAAAATTATGCTTCCCTTTCCTCACAATTCACTCTGGAAATTATTGTGTCTGTTCAGAATACCAAAATTGTTCTCTTAAGAATCACTCTTATGTGTGACCCTCCTTAATTCCCACATCTAATTTTTTTTAAGTCTTTGGATGTGTTGTCACTCCCCTGTTCATGGTCTTGATATTTTCTTGTGTGCTTTGGTTATATTGAAAATACCCTCCTCTGGTTTTTCTTTCTGCTTAGCTAAACACTTCTCTGTCTCTTTTCCTTGCTCCTCATTTTCTCCACAAACATTAAGATGAATATTAGTCTGTCCTCAGCCCTCTTTCCCTCTCCTACTCTTATTTCCTCCTTTTCCTCTCCTGCTCCTTTGGCCTCCCTCTTCTCATTCATTTTCATTGCTTCAGTTATTTCACCCGAGTAGTGAAGTCTAGTTTATATCTCTGCACTTTGGATTTGAATTTCAAGTTGCTTATCTTCACCTGGATGTGCTTGAAATTAGAGCACCAGAGTTCAAATGTTGACTTTTCAGCTTATTATCTGGGTGACTTTGGCCAAGACAAGTAGACTTCTCTGTATCTCAGTTTCTTCATTTGTAAAATGAGGGAGCTTGAACTTCATGATGCTAAAGTTCCTTCCAATTCCAAATCAGTGATTCTGTTGACTTCCTACAAATAATTCAAAGAATCATCAAAGAAGTGTGGTATAGTAGATAGGGTACTAGAATTGGAATCAGGAAGAACTGTATTGAATCCTGCCTCAGACACTTACTAGTTTTCTGCCTCAGTTTCCTAAACCACAAATTGGGAATAATCACAGCACCCACTTCACAGGGTTGTTGTCAGGATTGAACCAGATATTTATATAAATACAGCCTATTGCCTAGCACAAAGAAGGCATTATGCAAAAAGCTTATTCTCTTCCCTCATTCATAAAAAGCAGGGTTTGATCTTAGTGGTCTCTAAGCTCCCTCTTAGCTCTAAACCTATTCTAAAACCAAAGTCTTGGGTTTTATAGACCCAAAGTTTCTCCGTCTTCTGCTGTTACTATTCCTGTATGTGATACCGCTCATCTCCCAAATTCCTAAATTGGAGGTTATCTTTGACACTTTTCTCATACATCCAATCTGCTTGCATATCCTACCTCTTTTCTATCCACTCCTCTCTCTTCCCCCATCCCTACTCTATTGCGGGTCCTTATTATTGCCTGTTTGGATCATGTAATAACCTAATTATAAGGCTTCCTGCCTCCCTTCCATTCCTTAATCACTCATTCACATTGCTGTCATAATCAGCTTATATTCATAGATCTGGTGTCCCTTTTCTCGGGAATATTCAGGGACTCCCGATTGTCTACTGAGACTAAACTAGTCTTCCTAACATTTGGGGCACTCATCAATTTGGAGCTATCCTTACCTTTGCAGCTTCATGCCAAATGACTCCCCTCCATGCATTAATCCAACTAGACTACTCTTTGTTCTCTACATGCTACTCTCTGTCTACGCTATCTCTTTCAATGTATTGTTTCCTGTGCCTGGAATATCCTCCCCCCCTCTCTTGACCTGTTAAATTCCCTCATCTCTCTTCTCTAAGGCCAGATTCAAAAATTGGAAGTCTTTCATTCTCTCTTGTTGGTAATTTAGTTTTGTACCTCTATAATGTGCAAAATATGTATTACTGTATTTTCTTTTTTAATTTAATTTTTAAAAAAGTTTATTTATTTTGAATTTTGCAATTTCCCCCTAATCTTGCTTCTCTCCCCCACCCCCACAGAAGGCAGTCTGTTAGTCTTTACATTGTTTCCATGCTAAAACATTAATTTAAGTTGAATATGATAAGAGAGAAATCATATCCTTAAGGAAAAAAATAAAGTATAAAAGATAGCAAAATTACATAAGAAGCTAACTTTTTTTTAAAATTAAAGGTAATAGTCTTTGATCTTTGAAGGTACAGGACTGGAAATTCACATTGCAAAGATTGCCTTGGCAATGGTATAAAGGATCAATCAGAAAGGGAAAGACTGGAAGCAAAGAAACCAGTTAGACTATTACTATTAGTCTAGATATTATTATTGCTAGTCTAGGTAAGAGGTGATGAGGTTTTGAAAAGGGAGATGGAAAAAGATATATATATATATATATATATATATATATGTCTATGTACATATATATTCACACAAAGCTTTTATATATATATTTTATCAAATTTATAGGATATAGAAATATTATTAAAAAATTACAAGGCAGCATTTGTGTAGTGCAAATAATAGATGCCAGAGAAGTTCAGAGGAAGAGAAGTTTTCTCCAAAGTATTGTGAACTAACCTAGAATGATGGTAGTATGTAAAAGGAGAGGAAGGAACTAATGTGAGCTATTGTGAAGGCAGAATCAACAGGATTTTGCAAGTGGATGGATATTGGAGGTTGAGGAGAGGGAGGAATGAAAAGTGACTTATTTTGAGCCTAGGTAATTGAAGGGTAGTGACATCATCAACTGAAATAGGTAAGTTTTTTTTTGGGGGGGGGAATGAAGTTAGAGGAGACCACAATGAGTTCAATTTTGATCATCCTGAGAAACTA
The DNA here is from genome assembly GCF_037893015.1 of Macrotis lagotis. Classification (NCBI taxonomy): domain Eukaryota; kingdom Metazoa; phylum Chordata; class Mammalia; order Peramelemorphia; family Peramelidae; genus Macrotis; species Macrotis lagotis. Next base: position 84,288,300 of record NC_133664.1, on the reverse strand, counting down.
TGTAGAAAGATATGAGAATAGTGCTAATGATAGTTTAGGGGGACCCAAAACGTGGGGTGGAGGAGGAAGCCCTAGATACGTGAAGGAGGTAAGAGGTGTGATCACTCAAGTAAAAGGAGATCCAAGAGAAAGTGATGGCCCAGAAGTCAAGGGAGGAAAGACTATCCATGTACCATATACAGTTTGGCTCCATTCTCTAAGGGCCAGGCATATCTTCAAGGTACATCTTCCCTTAGGAGTCCAGAGTACCTCCTATGTATTAGGCACAGTGCTAAGTGATGTGAACACAAAGAAAGACAAAAAAGACAATCTGGGCTCTCAAGAAAGTCACAATCCAGTGGGGAAGACAATACATAAAAAGAAGGTGAAAAGGAGACAAGATGAAGTGTAAAAGATTGCAGCTGAGTGGGAATTGAAAAGATAGCTTCTCCAGGTATTCTCTTTTTAAAGGCAAATCTGGCAGAAGCTCTCCTCTGTCTACCTTTCACCTTCTCCAAGCAGATGGAGTAGGCAGGGTTTCAGGGGCAAGTGTTGAATGTCAAAATTGAATGTGACTTTGCAGGATGATGGGGAGCATCTGGACAGCATCATGAAGTCCAGGCAAGCCAGGTGGTATGTAGTTTCTTTTTTTTGTACTGTCATTGACTTGAGTCCCTACTGACTCTGTTCCATCCACTGTTAGAACTCCAGTGACTAGAACCCTGGTTTCATTTAATCACTATCAGGTACATATGTAAAGACAGTGAGTACAAACATTTCAAACTCCTTTCCCCTCGTATTTTTTGGGACATATTTTTCTTTACACTACCTTGGTCTCAGGGAAAATGGCATTAGAACTTAGCTCAATTACTAAATTGCATTGGTCCCACCAAGTTCACATTGCTGTCAAATGAGTTCTCCTTTTGCTGACTTTAGTCTAGAGGGTTTCTTCTGAAGGTCATTCTTTGATCCTTGAATTGTCAATGATAGGGTGACTATTATACTCAGCTTAGAATTCAGGCTCTGGTATTCTGGAATGCCAGAGTTCATCTTTTATAATCTTTTGAATTTTCTAGGTTGTGAAACTCTGCTATCTTAACTTAGAACAGAAAAAAGAATAAATAAGTAGGTTAAGGATGTGAGTCCATTTCTCTAGAGATATATGTCCTCAGAGGGGAAGGAAGTCCTAAAGATGTCCTCCGTATCACGTGGTGTCTCATTGGATATCTTGAGTGAACCAGTGAGTTCCTCCAGACGTGAATGAAAATAGAGATACAAAAATCACAGTACTCAAGCCTTTCCTGAATGCCTCTAAAGTGAGAGAGCCTCTTTTAACATAAAGATAAAAAGAAGAAAAAAACTGAATTATGTCAGTAATGTTCAAAAAAAGTGACATCAGGAAGGATTCTATGGGTTCATCCAGGAAGCCTAGTGGTCATTCTTTCTCTTAACAATTTATATATATGTTAGAAAATTGGTCATCAATATCCCACTGTGGGCCATTTCTGTGGGTCTTGTCTGTATGGCATATAAATAAATGTGCCTTTTTAATTGAGATGTAACAGAAAGGAATTGAGTTATAGAAATATGGAATTCATGAAGCACAGGACAGGAAAACATCTGAAGGATACCCAACCTGAGTCCTAGGCAGCCAAAGACCATAAGCCATTTTGGGAAAGATTTTAGTTCTTGGATCATTGGCTCCTCTTATAATGTACAACGGAGTACTCATTATGGTAAGACCTTCTTAAACATGCAGGAATTAGTAACAGAATTGTTCCTGGCAGGTACTGCTGTGTAGCAATTAGAACCAGCTTTCCCGGATTACATTTTAGCTGCTATGTCAGTAACCCTAATTCATTACAAGGGCAATTGTGGCTGGGAAGTGTCCAGATATAGATGGCACAAAACCTTTTTCCTCTCATCTTAGGGAAGCAGTGTGGCCAGTTGGCTCAAGTGTTGGATTTAGCATCTGGATGCTCTGGATCACATCATGTCTCAGACTCTTTATTACATGCATGGACCAGATTAAGTCATTTATTCCTTCTTGTCCTGGGAACTTTTCTCTAAAATGAACATAACCACAGTATCAAGGTTTCACTGCTGTGAATACTGTCTCCAACTCCTGACTGCAAGATAGGGTCTCTCCTCTAAAGCAGGCTTTAACTACAAAGAATATTCAGGGCCTCTCAGATTGTAATAATCTTTGCACAAGTACCATAGTAATGCCCTTTGGGTCCCAACTTTAACACCTGTGGTTCCAGAGTAAGGTTAGAGAAGATTAGTTGGGTAGTTGACCCAGTAAGTCAGAAGGATGTTACCTTGCCTCAGAAGAAAATAAAAAGTCAGGGTGGCTAGGTGGCGCAGTGGATAGAGTACTGGCCCTGGAGTCAGGAGTACCTGAGTTCAAATCCGGTCTCAGACACTTGATAATTACCTAGCTGTATGGCCTTGGGCAAGCCACTTAACCCCATTTGCCTTGCAAAAACCTAAAATACAAAAACAAACAAAAAAAAAACCCAAAATGAAAATAAAAAGTCTTTGAAACAAAGAGAAGGAGCCCCTTAGATTGGGTATTAGGAAGCCTGGAGTTCAGTCCTAGTATTCTATGAGTTTGCTGGATGATCTTGGCAAGTCACTTACCCCTCTAGAGACCTTAGTTTCCTCATTTGTAAAATGATGGACTTGAACTAGATAATAGCCTTCTGTCTACATCTGACATTTTTTGATTCTAAACATTGAAATGAATTTGTTGAAGTAATCACAACTCTGAGCCTGTCTTTAAAAGTTTAATGGATCCCTTTGCCCCTTTTTTTTTCTTGCCCCCTCCTTTACTTTTTTAGTGAAGATTTGGCCTTTTGGCCCTTGAAGTTAATTAATGTATATCCCTTATTTCTGGTTACATTTTTTATTTGATAGATTGACTTTTTTTGTTGTTCTGTAATAAGAAACCTTCCTGGCTGTCATTGAAACCCATAGTTCCCAGCACATAATTGGATTGTGCTGTGACCCTGGCAGCTGGTACTGTGAAATGTCATTTCAGAATGTTACTGTTGGACTTTTTAGAAAAACCACTGAAACAATTGTGAAACTAAATTGCTATCCTAGAAATGTCCTCCCTGGCAATTGGCTATATCTCAGGGAGAACTTGACCTCTGAATACTTGGTCTTTCTCAGAAGGTGGGATGGGACTATGGGTGGGATCAGAAACTCTAAGCTGAGAAAATTTCACTCATGGAGTAGATGTGACAGGCTAAAGAGAGAAAAGCAGAGATTTAAATAATTACAACTGGTGCTTACTCCTATATACAAACTGTTTGGAGAAACACTTCAATGAGTCTCTAGAAATGGCTCTGGGTTAAAAGCCAGAGAACCTGACTTTGGAATCCTTGATTAGCCATTTAATCCTTCCATTGCCCCTGGTCAGTCTGGGGCTCCGATCCCTCAGGTTTACAATGAGAGGACTGGACTCAATGATTTCTAATTCTATATCAACCAATCAAAATGTATTTTTAAGGCCCCATGATATGTCATATATTTTGCTGCTGATCAAGATGACAAATAAAAAAGTGAGTCTCTGACCTTGGGGAATTTATATTTTACTAGATTTCATGATTCTATAATTCTATCACATTGACTTCTCTGCTAACTCTAAAACGTTGAAACTTGTATGTTGTTTTAGGGAATAGAAACCAAGGATAGAGAAAGAGATAATAACTAATATTCATTGCATAGCACTTCACAGTTCTTCAAAATCTTTCACATCCATTCTCTCATTTGATCCTCAGAGCAACTTAGTAATAATAGCAGGTGCTATTATTCCTCCTACTTTCCAAATGATGAAACTGAAGTTTAGAAGTTCAATGACTTGCCAATGGTCATGGAAATCTAAATGTTCTGTCTGTGACCTTTGAAGGCAGGCCTCTCTCAAGTCCAGTCCAAGAATTTTCCTTCCTCTCATTGACTGTCTTATCAGAATATGTACTGTTTCTGAACACAGGGTCTTGGAGAAGAGATTTGAACCAGGAATTGAAGTCAAATCAATAAGTTTTTCATGACCCCACAGGAAGTCCTTTGGAAAGATTTGTTGATTTGAAGAATAAAATTATTTCTGTAGAAGGGAGTTGAGCAATGGAGAGGTCCTAAGACAAGCTGTTAGAGATAGGGCAGAATACTGGATATGAAAGGGATGGTGAGAATTGCCTAGCTAGAGTAGAAAATATATATTAGTAGCAGTGGGAGCTAAAGTTCTGTAGGTAGAATGTTCATGTTCAATGTTCAACTTTCCCTGTCCCCTCCTTTCTTTTTCCCTTGAGATGTTTTGCTGGATTCCCAGTCCCACCCTCATTGCAATAATCCACCTCTTTCCCCTGTCAGTAAGAGAGGCAAAGGGAAAATAGATTGAAGACCATTTCTATCATGAAACACTTCTCTCAGGAAAGCAATTTACTACTTAGAAACAGCTTTATCAATGAGCCTGTTTTAAAATAACATAAAAACACATTGTCCTGAGAATAATTTCTAGCCTCTAGGCTTTTGACCATCATGATAAAAACAAAATTCTAGAGCTAACAGATCATTTAGAGATCAGTTTATTGAACCTTACTAATTTTAGAGAAGAAACTGATGGAGCTACTTGTGTCTTGCCCAAGATTACACAGTTATTTAGTTTTAGAATTTGGGTTTGATCAGTGAAAGGATGGTTGGACCATCCTTGACCAAGACCAGGACTTATGGGATAAAAAAGAAGGTTGGATTTGAAGTTAGAGAACTGGGCTCTGCCATCTCACTACTTGTGTCTGTGGACAGATCATTTTATTTCTCATTTTATTTATTTTTTTATTTATTTTTTTTATTTTTATTATTTTTGTTGTCACAGCACAATCCAATTATGTGCTGGGAACTATGGGTTTCAATGACAGCCAGGAAGGTTTCTTATTATAGAACAACAATATTTATTATTTTATTTGTTTTATTTATTATCTAGGAAATGAGAAAGTTGGACAATACATCATCTCAGGCCCCTTCCAGGTCTAAATCTACATGCCCTCTATGGCAGATTCTTGACATGGGGTAAGTCAAGCAATAGGCAATAGGTAGGAAGTCCAACTAGGGGAGACAGTTTATAAGAGGAAATTCAGACAGAAGGTACCATGGCTCTGGATGATTTCAGAAAGCAAAACCTAACCCAAAGGATTTCTTCCTGCTCTAATATTCTATCCATTTATGTGAGTAAGTAATGAGAGAATGCAGAACAGAAGAGAAGAGGACATGTTTTACAAATAAAGAGATATGCTTAGAGATATTACCTCATGGAACCAACTGCCTCCTGATTTGGTTATAGAGTTTCAATTATATCATTATATTATGTTTTTGTTATTGTTACATTGTATTTTTGCAAAAAAAAACTTCTGTGGATTTTTAAAAAATACTATTTTTCCTGATATTCTGTTCCTTCAAGTGATATATTTCCAGGGATATTTGAATCCAAACTTCAAAGAGAACCAATACATCTTTGAAAGCTAGTCCTAGGAATATGCTTGATTCAGATTTAAATTTCTCAGAGAATAATGTTTCACCTACTTCCTTTGGAATTTTGACATGAGCATGCTTTTCTGCTTTGCAGTTGACATTTTTCTCCTCCTCCTAAACATTTCATTCTGGATCTTGTTTCTTAGACCTCCACATAATAAAAATAAGCTCCTCCTTTGAGTTCACAAAGTTGTTGGCTTGACATTTATGTAAATAAGTTGGTGACCACTGGAACACATAAGCAGAGGAATTTGAAATTCAGGCTGTTTGTACTTAGAGACGGGGAGCTGTTTATTATCTAACAGGAAGCAGCTATTTAGTTTGACCTAAGTCAAGTCCCATTGCAGAGTTGCCCAGTTTGCTTGTACTATCAGAAACATGTTTGGCATTTCGCCCACAGAAGCAATATTCATATCTGTGGGGTCCCTGAAAAATAATTAGAGCAATTTTCTTATATCTTATTACTTTGAGCTCTGAATGTTTTTTGGGGTTTTTTTGCAGGGCAAATGGGGTTAAGTGGCTTGCCCAAGGCCACACAGCTAGGCAATTATTAAGTGTCTGAGACCGGATTTGAACCCAGGTACTCCTGACTCCAAGGCTGGTGCTTTATCCACTATGCCACCTAGCTACCCCTCTGAATGTTTTTTTTTTTTTAAGAAAGAGTTTATTTATTTTGAGGTTTACAATTTTTTTCCCATTCTTGCTTCCTTCCCCCCACCCCCCACAGAAGGCATTCTGTTAGTGTTTACATTGGTTCCATGTTATACATTGACCTCAGTTGAATGTGATGACAGAGAAATCATATTCTTAAGGAAGAAAAATAAAGTATGAAATAGTAAAATTACATAATAATATAATGCTTTTCCCCCCCTAATTTGCCAGTAATAGTCTTTGGTCTTTATTCAAAGTCCATAATTCTTTCTCTGGATGCTGATGGTATTCTCCATTGCAGATAGCTCAAAATTGTTCCTGTTTGTTGCACTGAAGGGATGAACAAGTCATCAAGGTTGATCATCACCTCCATGTTGCTGTTAGGGTGTACAATGTTTTTCTGGTTCTGCTCATCTTGCTCAGCATCAGTTCATACAAATCTTTCCAGGCTTCCCTGAATTCCCATCCCTCCTGGTTTCTCATGGAACAATAGTGTTCCATGACATCCATATACCAGTTTGCTAAGCCATTCTCCAATTGATTGGACATTCACTTAATTTCTAATTTTTTTGCCATCACAAACAGGGCTGCTATAAATATTTTTGTACAAGTGATGGCTTTACCCTTTTTCATCATCTCTTCAGGGTATAGACCCAGTAGTGGTATTGCTGGGTCAAAGGGTATGCACATTTTTGTTGCCCTTTGGGCACAATTCCAAACTGCTCTCCAGAAAGTTCACAGTTCCACCAACAGTATATTAGTGTCCCAGGTTTCTGACATCCTTCCAACATTGATCATTGCCTTTCTGGTCATATTGGACAGTCTGAGAGGTATGAGGTAGTATCTGAGAGATGCTTTAATTTGCATTTCTCTAATAAGTAATGATTTGGAGCAATTTTGCATATGACTATGAATTTCTTTGGATTTCCTCAGCTGTAAATTGCCTTTGCATATTCTTTGACCATTTGTCAAGTGGGGAATAAGCCTTGAATGTTTTTAATGGGATTGATCAATACTCAAGAGTACAAAGATCAGATTTAGGGCACAAGAAAGAACAGATTTAGGGCACAAGTAAGGGGAGGAGGAAAAAAAAGAAAAAGGAACAAGAGAGAGGAGAAACAAGACCAGAGGAGGCAAAACAAGAAAAAGAGAAAAGCTGGAGGAAAAAACTGGTGACTGAAGTAGTAACATGGCAGCAGTTTATGATGTGGAAGCAATGTTTTGTTTTGGATCAAACCTGAGTCTGAGCCTGCTCTGGCATATATGGTCTTCTAGAGTTTTTAAGGAACAGGAAAAAGTTGAATAGTCCACCTAGGATTTCCCCGTCAATGTGCATCTGAGAGAGAGAATCTGAATCTTTTCTTCCTGCATCTTCTAGCTCTCCTTCAATATGGCTATACTGTCACTGTTATTAATGGACTATCAAGAAAAGCTATTGTTGGGATTAAAGATTCTTGCAGAACTCAGATTTTTATCTTGGAGGCAATTGGGTTAATAATAAACCAAGATTATGGTGATTTTTGGTTATAATCTTTCAATTCTGTTATTTTGTTTTTGTTATTGTTACATATATTTTCACAAAAACTTTTGTGGATTTTTCCTGATGATTCTGCTCCTTCAGTAATAATGAAAACAACAATCACCAGCACATAGTGCTTTAAGATGTGCAACATACTTTACAAATATTATTTCAGAGTGGGTGCTATTATTACCCTCCTTTTACAGATGAGAAAACTGAGACAGACAAAGGTTCAGTGACTTGCCCAAGATTACAAGATGATCTGAGGCCAGATTTGATACCATAATTTGATATCATTATTGATACCTGTTTCCAGTACTTTTTATTCCCTAACCAAGAAATACAGTTAATCAAAAGAATACAATTGCTATACCTGACCACAAGGCATTTTTCTGTACTTATACAGAAGTATATCTCTTTCGAGAGGAAGGAAGTTTGCTTTGCCATCAAACTCTAGAAGTCATATCAGTGATACTCTGCAAAATGATACTGATTGAACCCATGTTATGTGGTATGGGCCTATAAATGCTGTTTTATTTCTTCCAAAATACTGTATTTTTGTCTTGAGTAGTTGAAACAAGATGCCTCATAGTAATGTTTGAGTGGAGTTATTGGAAGTATGGGGTTGAGATTGAAATATAATTGGAAACATTTATTTAAAAAAGGGATTATTTTTCCACTTTTTAAACTTCAGTCTACTAAAGTTTAAATGAAACTAAATTTAGTTTAGGAAACTAAATTTAGTCAGGAAACTAAAAAAAAATTCTAGGAATAATAAAGCATTTTGTCACTAATTAAACTGTTAGAATCTTAACTTCTTAAATATTCTCCCATCTGGGCTGAATCTGGACATAGTGGCTTCTGACATGTTTTTAAAGTGTATCTTTGGTTATTTCTTTAGAATACAAATGATCTCTAATATTTTTATTTTTTACATCTTATATTTTTTAACATTTTCTGTTTTTTTTACTCTGAGCAGTAGACTAGCTCTTCTTTTTCTTAAGTACCATTGCCATTGTTCATGAACTCAAAAGTTTTTAATCTACTCAGTGAAACTGCCTCTGGGTAAATTATATAACTATTTCCTTAAAGGGACTACTTTATTCCCTTCTGTGACTTAATGAAGTTTAACAGATTTGTTTGAAGATAAAACTCAAATTTAGCAAGTATACCATATTTTTAATCTTTTCCCCACAACTAAAAACTATATGATGGGCCCTTCTCTCCCACCATGGGAGAGGTGTGTCATTTTGTTAAGATATCTTAATAGGGATAGCTAGGTGGCACAGTGGATAGAATACCTGAGTTCAAATGTGGCCTCAGACACCTAATAATTACCTAGCTGTGTGGCCTTGGGCAAGCCACTTAACCCCATTTGCCTCGCAAAAATTTTAAAAAAAAAAGAAAAAGATATCTTAATAAAAATCATTTTAATCACTCTTAAAAAACTATATGATGAACATTATAAATATTTTTTTGGCATCAGTGAGTGTCTATAAAATGCTAAGAATTGGGCTAGGTTTAGAAGAAGATATAGGAAAAGGACAATGTCTGATTTAGAGCATTTTACTAAATACTTGGGGGAAAAAAACTAGTTACACATGGAAAGCTTTGTGAACAATGGGGTGATACTCTACACCCAAGTTTCAAATTGTGTGGTTTAGATTACAAGTAGTAAAGTTAAAAAACAAGGTGAAAATCTTGTTTATTTTGGGAAGATTCCAAGGAGTAATATGGTTCTTGGTTTGGGCTGTAAAAGATGATTACAGTATAGCTAGAAAAGGGCATTTTAGGTGAGAAACAGAGGTGTGAACAAACATTGTGGATATAAGAGACAGGAAAAATATAGACAGCAAGGATAAATAGTCTTAGTAGCTCATTTTTATATGGTACCTTTCTACACACTTTTCTCAGAGCAGCTGTATAAGTATGTATTATTAAAATTTACCATTATTTTCTACAGATAAAGATACTCAGACTGAGTACTTATTCAAGATTATATGCATAGGGGCAGCTAGGTGGTGATGTGGTTAGAGCACTGGCCTTGGAGTCAGGAGTACCTGGGTTCAAATCCGGCCTCAGACACTTAATAATAATTACCTAGCTGTGTGGCCTTGGGCAAGCCACTTGAGCCCATTTGCCCAGCAAAAACCTAAAAATAAAAAGATTATATCCATGCATAGTTGGTAATTAAAGGACTTCAACTTCCAAGTCTTCTGACTCTGCAGTTAGTATTTTTCCTGTTATACCCATCAGTCAATTAACAAGGACTTATTAAGCACCTCCTATGTGGCAAGCATTAGGTTACATGTTTCAGGAACAAATTGAATCAATGAAACATGTCTACTCTCATGGAATTCCCATCCATGAAGCTAGGTCATTTATCAGGATAGATAAAATCAATATTAAAAAAAGAATAAACATAAAGTCATTTGCAAGGAACATCAGCAACTCAGGGATTCAGGAAAGGCTTCACAGAGAAGGTGCAGTTTGAATATAATTTTGGAGGAAGAAAGGGTTTCTCTAAGTTGGAGGCAAGGTGAAAGTGGCTTCCTGGCTTGAGGCACAGGCAGTGCAAAGGCGCAGAGATTCTGTGTCTTGAATGAAAAACAGAGAGGTGAGTTTGGCTTTACATCTGAGTGTGGGAGAGGAAATAAGGTACTATCCCTAAAATTCATTTTGTTTGGTCATGCTTTATGACTTAGTCACACTGATGGTGCAGAATAGAAGTACTGACTGAATTAGTTCCTTGGGTGTGAAATATAAACATTCTTGTGAAAGTCCAATAGAATTTTATTTGCTAATGAACTTTAATCAAGAGGCAAACTGTGAGCTAAGTAAGCAAATGGTTTGTTTGTTGAAAGTGCAAACATTAATTTACAATTTGTTCTTTCTTTCCTCAAACATTAACTAGTTTCTATTCTTTAGGAGTGAAACATGAAATGATGTGAATAAATTTACAGTAATTCATAAAACGAATAGTAGTTGTCTATCAAATTCAAAGCTTGTTGAACTTAGAGCTGGAGAGGACCTTAAAGATTGATCATTGAGATCAGACACATCATTTTCTAGATGAGGAAAGAGGCCCAGAGGATGAAATTTCTCATCCAGCCCTGCAGCCTGTGATCTTATTGATATAGTTGTCCCTTTCGAATGATGTACAAGTCATTCATTTATAACTTTGGGTTCCTGTCCTCAACCAACTATGCAACTTCATAGGATCATCAATACTGGACTAGAAGATGCTACTTAGAGAACATCTAGTCAAGTTCCCTCATTTTATAGATGAGGAAACAGGTTCACAGAGTGTAAATGATTGTCTAGGGTCACACAGGTTGTCAGTGACAGATCTGTGGTTTTAATCCATATTTAATGCCACCTAATGGTTTTTTCTAAGGGCAGCTAGGTGGTGCAGTGCATAGGAGAACCAAACCTGGAGTCAGGAGTTCAAAGGTGGCCTCAGACCCTTGATCTTTCCTATGTGATTTTTTGGCAGGTCCTTTAACCCTAATTGCCTCTCATCCAGGGCCATCTCCAGTCATCCTGATTTGTAGCTGGCCAATGGACCCAGATGACTCCAGAGGAGATAGTTTGGTGACTTAGCACAGCTCCCCCTTACTTAAATCCAGGTCACTTGTTTGCTAAGGCATCACCTTCCTTATGTCATGGTCTTCTTCAAGAATAAAGAACAAATATTAGCATTCTTTCTACCATGCTGTGCTGCCTCAGTGTTCAATATTTTGTTGCTGTGCTTTTTCTTTAGTCAGCTACTTGGTATGATGGATAGATTGCTAGGCCTAGAGTTAGAAAGACCTAAATTCAAATCCTGCCTTAGACACTCTGACCATGGACAAATCTCTTAAACTCTGATTTCTTCAATTGTAAAATGAGGATAATAATAGTACACATCTCTTCAGATTATTAGATCAGATGGGGATCAAATAGGATCATATATGTATAAAGGACTTAGAACATTGCCAAGCATATGTTTAATAAATTATTATTTTCTTCTCCCAAATTAACTTTAGCTATTCTATGTTTTAATTTATTTATTGGCATTATATTTATACTGTTTGTGCTTTGAGGTTTTTTTGTGAGACAATGCACACTTTTGTAATTGTTTGTAAAATGATGCAACCTTTTTATATCCAGCACAGACCTCTAGTATTTGACTCTTTAATCTTCTGATAACAATATTCTTTTTCCTATACTTCAAAGACTTATTGCTTGAAAAAGTGTGCTTTTTGAATTATCTGTTTTGTGGAGTATCTTGATTTAGAAATTGCTCAATGTAGTGATTTTATTGAGGGTTTTCATTATTATAGCTACAGATCAAATCCTATTCCACCAAATATATTTTCAACCCCCAATCCTCCACATCATAAGGGGATTCTGTTGTAGCAAGTTTTGCTTTTCATAGGAATTGATCAGGTGGGGATGCTTAAAGACTTCATGGGTTTCATCTTAATTGGAACTGGAGCATCACCTTCTCCGTCATTTTTCCTGATTCTCTCCCCCACCCCCAGTTAGTGCCCTCTCTCCCAAACTACCTTGCATTTAGCTACATATATATATATATAATTAATATTTTTTCACTTAATATTTGTGGTCTATATATATTTAACATATGCATCTATATTTGTCTCCTCTATTGGCATATGTTAATGTTAATAGGGATTGTTTCATTCCCTATTATTTCTATTCCTTGTACTTAGCAACAGTGTTTGACACAAATGCTTAGTAATATTTGTTGATTGTTGTATGCCTGAAAAACCTGGACAGTCTACCACATCCATACCAGGAAACTGAATTGCTTCCGATTTAAATTGTCTTAGGAAAATTCTGAAGATCAACTGGCAGGAGAAGATCCAGACACTGAGGTCCTTTCTCCAGCTAAACTGCCAAGCATGCAAACCCTAGGTCACCTCGTTTGAATGCCAGGTGTATGCTTGTCAAAAAGACTTTAATGGAGAACTCACACAGTTATTCCTTTAGCAGCTCATTTATGCCTTGCTTTCCTGGGTGATACTTGTCCATATCCTTCTGTAAATTCTCTGCAGAGGAGTCACCCAAATCTTTGGAGACCTTTTTTATGGATCTTTTATTATGTGCAGACAGTGGCATGACATTTTGTCTATCTCTATTCCTTACTTTCACTACACCTCCTCATTTTCTCTCTCAACAATCCTAGGAGAAAGTCCTATATATACCTGCATTTGAACATTTATGTATTTTTGGAATAATTCTTTTTTTTTGTTATTCTGAAACTGACAAACACCCAAAAAGCCTATGAGAATTTATTTCCACATACAGGGAAGAATACAAGAAGATCATGGTGATGCAGTGGCTAGGGCCATGGACCTGAAATCAAGAGGATTTCACTTTACCTTTAACCTCAGAACTTAATAGTTTTCTGACCTTAGACAGTCAGTTAATCACTCTCTGCCCCTGTTTCCCTCATCCTCATTCCAGAAAATGGAAGTTATAATTACATCTCCCACCCTCCCAGGGTTTTTGGGATAAAATGAGATAATAATTTGTTAAAGTAAATCTTAAAGCACTATATAAATCTTAGATTTTATTGTTATGAACAACCTGCATTTTAAAAATTGTAGAGTAAATTCAGTTTTTTAGCTGTAAAGCTGATCTGTTTGTGTCTCTTTAGGTATTGAATTTTGTTTTATTTTGCACATTAATATATTTCAATGATCTTTTTCATTTTGGATGGTATCGTTGTCCCCTTGCCATTTTAAAATAAAACACAGCTTTGTGACAAATAAAATAGTTGGGTAAAACAACCAACACATCGCTTATCTCTGAAAGCATATTTCTCATTCTTTGTCACTTCTTTGTCAACCCTGGTTTATGACTCTGAATCTAGGGCTTTTTCCTGGAGCATCAGATACATAATTCAATGGACTAGTGAACTAATTTATCAGGCTATTCCCTCCAGAACACATCTAGCCTTTATCAATTGTAGTGCTCTTGTCTTGTTCTTAAATTCTTCTTCTAAGCCCTTTTAACATTCCAGGCTATCAGGGTAAGATTCAGCCAGGCTCTCCAACTGTCACATCCCTTGTAAGAAGAGCCTACCTCCTTCTATCACAAATTTTCTGGGTTAATTCTTTTATACCATTTTTTACAAAGAAAATCATTGTTGATAATATGCTGCCAGTTGCTTATAACCACTATATGTGTTTCCATTCCTTTTCAATGTCCTACAGTTTTTAATTCTTTAATGTTCCATTATACATAGCCATATAGTATTGAAAGAAAAATATTATTTTATTAAAAGATTTTTTTGGTGCCAGGAACAACTTAAGTTCAATGAAAATGTTGGGTGATTTCCTAAATTTCTACCTTCTCTTCTCTTTTTTTTTTCTCAATTTAATCTGGATTGAGTTACTGTTGTGGCTGCACTACCTATTCAAGATATACATTGTGATGGGCTAGTCTAATGAACCATTCATAAAGTTATTCATCTCACAATGAAAATAAGCATTCTTTATTTGTTTCCTGTTATGAAATTTGGCTAACCTCTTTTGAGTGGCCACAGATCTTGTTGGGGGGGGGGGTCCTATCATTTTCTAGATTTTAATCCCTAGTTGCTTGAGTTGTTGAGTAATCACTACATTTTTGTTATTGTTATTTAGTTGCTTTTCAGTCTTGACCAACTCTTTTTTGCTTCCATTTGGGGTTTCCTTCACAAAGATACTACGGTGGTTCACCATTTCCTCCTCCCATTCATTTTACAATTGAGGAAACAGAGGCAAATAAGGTTAAATGACTTGCCAGGGTCACATAGCTAGTATGTGTCTGATGCAAGATTAGAATCCAGGAAAATGAATCTTCCAGACTCCCAGCACTCTATCCACTGTGCCATGTAGCTGGTCCATCTCATTTTTTTTTATTTTTTATTTTTTTTTTTGGCAAGGCAATGGGATTAAGGGATTTGCCCGAGGTCACACAGCTAGGTAAGTATTAAGTGTCTGAGGCTGGATTTGAATTCAGGTCCTCCTGACTCCAGGGCCAGTGCTCTATGCACTGCACCACCTAGCTGCCTCCCATGGTCCATCTCATTTTAAGAGATGAGGCAACTTAGGCAAAAAGGGTTAAGTGACTTGCTTGATTATCCCAAATTACTACTATATATTCACAAATATGAGAAATTAGAACTGCAGTGAATAGAAAAGTGACTTTGGTGTCACCTGAGTGATCCTTGAGAAATCACTTAATTTCTCTCTAGGTGTCAATCTCCTCACAGGTTAAAATGAGGAGATTAAAATTGATAAACTTTTAGCCCCTTTATCAGTTCTAGGTATATGATTCTATGATTTAAAACCAGAATATTTCCCATGGAACCTCTGATAAGACTAAATTTTCTCATTTTAGGCTTTGTTCAATACTAATAATTAGAGGATTATTGGAATTACTTCTGCTATTTGCATCAAAATAACTTTTTATGAATTTTAGCAGCATGTGTAGGAAGCACCTTGTTGGAGAACCTTTTAAACTGCTTTTTATCAATTGAATCAAATTCTTTAAAAATTAATGAACAATAAGTACAGAAGATCATATTGTTGGTTCCCTTTAGCTGTCAGTGCTGTGACTATGAAACTAAAAATCTGCTGTAGAGAAATACTTACAAAAAACTATCTGTCTTCTCCTCCTACTTTCATTGAGAATACCCTAAATATATGTATAGGACTATTTCATAAATACTTTTACAAAGAAGAGAAAATAGGCAGTTGTTTGATATGTATTAAATAGCAACCTTGATTTTTTTTCTCATCATTTAGTATCTTATTCTTTTTTATACTTTTACCACCATAGCTATTCAGAGCTAAGTGTGAGATTTCTCATGGAGGATGATGAAATTTCTTTCTTTTTTATTAAACAAAGTTGAATAACATATAGCTTAAATGGGAAAGCAAAACATCACTTAATTGTCTCCACTAAAAGAATTCTGACACCATCAATGAGAAATTGGCTCAGTTCCCATAGTGTCTGATGATTAAATAGGTCAGGAACCACATAAAACCACCCCCAAGCTTTAACATTTGCTTCTGCTATCTCATTTCTCTAATCATTATGCATAGCTCATGTGCTATTTCAGCCTGACTTAAAAGCTTTGCTGTTAGAACCCTGAGCTCACATTGGTTTTTACAAGACATAAAAACAGAGACCAAGTATTAAAAGTATTGATGATTAAAGCAGAGATAGATGGCAGACACTCAGAAGTTATAAAAGTCTGTTTATATGCATTTACCTTTATTGACAGTCACATACTATTGGGCAAAAAAGCAATTTTCTATTACATAATATTTAAGATTGTACATGATGGGGGAAGCTAGGTGACAGTGGATAGAGCATCAATCCTGGAGTCAGGAGGACCTGAGTTCAAATTCGACCTCAGACAATTAATAATTAACTAGCTATGTGACCTTGGGCAAGTCACCTAACCACATTGCCTTGCAAAAACTGAAAAATAAAACAAAACAAAGATTGTATATGTTATAACTGCTTATAGATTAAGAGAACTGAAAAGATTTCATGAAACCCCTGAAGATGGATACCTCTATTCCTGAGAAAAGAAATGTTAGAGAAGACATAAGAGCTGGCTTCAAATATTGTAAAGATTGCCATTGTGAATGGAGATTAACTTGTTCAGCTTGGTCCCAGAGGGCAGAAGTAGGTCCATTGGATGAGAGTTACAGAGAAGTATATTTAGATTTGATATATAGAAATAAATCTGTGTATATATTTGATCTGAGCAGACTTATGGTACATGCAGGCTAGATAAAACACATTTATCAATATTTCTATAGTATTGATATGCTGTTATTAAGGCATATTATCAAATAGATTATCAATATAATAAATATGTTGATATATGGCATGAAATACAAATCTATTGGGAACCAGTGATTTTGGGAAGTTATAAGCAATAAACATGGAACTGATTGGAGATTGAACTCCATAAGATAAAGCTTGGAAGGGAGTCATATTTAGTGGAAATAATATCCATGTGAATTCTAGATGAATGATGAATGTGGTAATGGACATATGAATTATCAGGGTAACTGAATAGATTAATAGAAATATATATATATATATATGTATATATATATTTCTATTGAAATACTCCTAGATAATGAAAATAGAATCCTTAACAATAATTAAAAAAATTCAGATAGAAAACTAAATAAACACTTTAGAGACTAACTGATTCAGGGATTCTTATCTTTTCAGTATCATTTATACTTTTTGGAAATCTGATGAAATCTATAAACCCTTTTTTAAGATGATGTTTTTGAAGGTTTTAAATAAAATATATAGATTAAGAGGAAACACCATATTGAAATAATTCTCAATATATTTTTAAGAAACAAGTTCAGAACCCCTGTTATAGTCTAAATACTTTATTTTACATATGAGGAGTTAAAGTTTAGAGACTGACCTGTAACTTTTCTAGGTCACATAGTAAGTGAAAAATAGATCCAGATCCATAAGTCCTCTGTCTCCAAAACCAGTCATCTTTGCATTGTCCCATTTAGATTCCTTCTCTAAACACTTGAAAAAAAAAGTTTTCATCTATGCCTGAACAGAAGTTGAGGGGTTGCTATGTTCTCTCATGTTCCACCTTGCACAGGAGGAAAGAACAGAGGACAAAGAGTCAGCCTGAACTGCTGTGTTCCCTCTTAGCCACTTGAATGGGGAGGTAGGGACCTGGAGAACAAAAATTATGTCAAAGAAAAGATCCAGAGGATTTATCTGAGTCTTTGCTCATAGATAAGGACCTTCTTATTAATACCTAAGGCTGTTTTTAGCTTCTCTCTGAAAGTTGAGGTTACAATTTATTTGCCTTCTAAACTCTGCCAAGGAGAAGACAGTTATAAACCAAAGATAAATGATCCCAGTAATGAACAGAATACTTCTCTTCTTTAATCTAGTCCACATGAATCATTGGAGACTTGAGCTTTGAATTAAAAGCTACATGACCTATTTATATTAATGTCCCCTCAATCACATGAACATTAAACTGGCTAAGTGAAAGAACATAGATTTATCCTCTCTTAATTCAGCAGCCAAGTATCAGTTATTAACTATGATACTCTGTGTGTGGAAGGAGCCAAAGAAATGTAGTAACATTGAAAGATACTGTAGTGGGATTCCTTTCATTGGAAATCTTTAATGATAGACTGGGTGACTTTTCGTTGCGGATATTGTAGAACAGATTCTGTTTTAGGTATTGTTCGGACAAGATGACCTCAAGTGGCTTATCTCTTAGATTTTGTGATTGTTATAAGGATCAAATAAAATAATATTTTAAAATCCTTTTGTAAATATTAAAGCACTGTCTAAATTCTAGCTATTATATTAAAAGTGTAGCCATCACTTGATATACAAGCATATTTCCTCATATAAAAACAAGCTAAATAAAAAATTATAAAGTACCTGTTAGGGTGTTGTTTGCTTTATATTGTATTCACATTTTCCAGGTAATTAATTCTATTGCTTTCAATTTTTTATATTTTGTTAATAACTTGCAGTTCTTTTGAGGACTGGTCCAGTAATATGTCCATTTTGAGTTTATTGTGGCATATAGCATAAGAAGTTGATATAAATCTAATTTTGTCCAAACTACTTCCTATTTTTTCAGTAATTCTTAACTAGCAATGAGTTCTTCTTATGTTTTTGGATAAGCTGTGTATTGAATTGTAAATTTCCCTGCCTTTTTTTGACAGAAGGTACTGCTTTTTTGTAACTCCAAGGTCAACATTATGACCAACTATATAATTATGTTATGGAAGCAAAAATTTAGAACAAGAAGGGACATTAGAGTTTATATAGTCCAACTTCTTACTTTACATACAAAAAGTCTGAGCTCTAGAATGATGAGGGGACTTATCTAAGACTATCAAGTGACAACACGGACATTTAAACACATATCCCATCAAATCAAGTCCTTTTTACTATACCCTATTACTAAGAAGCTCTTGAGGTTTAGTAGGTAGGTTGGGCCTATGCTAAATGGTCTCAGACTGTTATTCTTATGTTTTAAGGTATAATTATTTGATCTTCTTTCTCATTGTTAGACTGTTAATATCATTTGTTGTAGAATGAGAAATGACATTTGTTTCTTTCTGTTGCAACCTTGTAATTTGTTTCTTCTGATTGGGTGGGGAAAAACTAATGTAAATTTAAAATTACATTAAAAAAGAAAGTAGATTCTAAATGACAGCTTGAAAACTTTTTGAATTCTATTACTTCTATATTTGTGCTATGTTCCAGTGAATTCAGATTTTTAAGGTTCTGACTATGAACAAATGGGTTATTTTATGAAAAAAAGTTTAATTTTGATTTGTTAAAGCAGATTTTAATCAGTAATTAGTTGTCAGTGTATTTTGGTATAGACTTATTGAAATAAACTTTCTGGGCCTAGTGAATCTTAATAAGTGTAAAGTCTGAAACATGGGATATTTGAAAAATAGTACAATTTTATTATTTTCAAATATATATGTATATACATATAAATAAAGCAAATTAAAGTAAGTTAACAAGTTATTGCCTATGAATCCTTAGAATATTTGATCTTGCATGTAAAATATGGTTTATGATTGGTATATTAGTGTAATCTGGGTCAGTAGGGTAATAGAATTTAAAGAAATCTGAATCTGGAGTCAAAAGTTCTTGGTCTGAATCCTATAGAGAATTGTGAATATGTGTGTATGTGATATATATATATATATATACATATATATATATATATATATATATACATATATACACACACACACACACACACACACACACATATATATATATATATATATACATATACATACATCTAATGGAGTAAGTAGATTTTTGATATTAAAAGCATGCTATTTTTTTGGGTTGAATCATTTTTGGGAAGTCATTACCACTTCAACAAATATATACTATTTCCCTTTCTCTTTCCTTGGATCTCTATCCTTCTATGTTGAAGGGTATTCATCATAGACCAAGAGGACTGAGAAGGAAATAAAGAAAAACCAAACTTGGGAGGAATTAAGCTATCTGTAAGTATCTCCTGATAATTATGTAAAGAAGCTAGTAATATGAATTACCACAACACAAGAGCAGGGAATAAAGTTTCATCTGAAAAATCCAAATCATGTAATTTGAACTTTTGGGAGGGAACAAACCTTCCCAAGAGGCTAGGTACTTTGTTTGCCTTGAGTTGGCAATGTTTTATCATCAATTAGAGGCATTTTTCAATTATGGAATTTTCAAACAATGAACAAATGAGTCATAAAGCAATAGAAAAATAGATGAAATGTTCCTGAAGTTAGATAATTGAGCAGAGTGGGGCCAAAGTTCTCTACTGTGTAAAATCTGTATGAGTAATTCCGTTGGATTTTCAGTTTTTGCCTTGGTTACTCTCTGAAGAAAAATCCAGAAGAATATGATTTTCTTTTTTTGTCTGATCTGAAGCTAAAGTATTAAATTACCATTCCATTACTTTAGCATTTTGAAAAAGAGTTTCTATTATTCCATTTATTAGCAATTGCAGTAGTGATAAGAGATATAACTATTAATTTTTGCTCCAAGAAAATATCAAAGAATATAGTCCAGGAAAAAAAGACAGAAAGCAACTTATTCTCAGTTGAGTAGGATAGTTAGAGGAACAAATAAGGGCAAGAGAGGAGCACATTCCAGTCTATCTTTGGGTCCCCAATTTTAACTGATTTTTCTTGTTAATTAGGTGCTAAACTCTTATATTTTTCTCTCCTGAATACTTTTAATACTTCCTAAACATGATATCATATTAATTTGCCACTGCTGGAGAAAGTTCAGGTTGCCTCATTCTAATTCTGATAGTTATTGCATATTGTTTGACTTGAAAACTGTAAAACATCAGCCCAGAATACTATGTTTATATGCAGGAGTGTGGAGTAATGTTGCCTTCAATTGAGTCTAAGATGGTTAAAAGTAGTTCAAATGCTACTAACTATAAAGTGTTTCTGCCTTAGGTTGTATCAATTTCCTACCTAGCTTCCTGGATCTTCTCTCTTATGGATTTCTGGCTTCAGTCTTTAGGAGATCTTGCCAGCTATTCTTGGAATCCCTAGTATAGAATTTTATTCTTGACATTTCTTTTTTTTTTTTTAAGGTCTATTTTGCAAGGCAAATGGGGTTAAGTGGCTTGCCCAAGGCCACACAACTAGGTAATTATTAAGTGTCTGAGACTGGATTTGAACCCAGGTACTCCTGACTCCAGGGCCGGTGCTTTATCCACTGCGCCACCTAGCCACCCCAGTAGAAGTTTATTCTTGGTTTACATTCTCCTTTTCTTAGAGCTTTCCAGTTGTTTCACCTGTTAATGATGGGCATATATGAGGTGCAAAACATTGCCTTTATGCTGCCTATCATCTATAAAAATGCCATGGCTGTGTGTTTCTATTAGATAGATGGGTGTGTATTGAGTCCTCACATTTTTACTTTTGTGGATAAAATTAAGTATTTATGAAACAGGCGGTTAGAAATAACTTGATGTATATGTAATCAGTAGCCATGAAATAGAGGAAAATTGCTCAGCCAACACAGAAATTTAATTTAGAATTCTTGTCTCATTAGATTTAAAAAAAAAAGTTACTGAAACTAAATTGCTCAGCAATCATTGGTTTTAAAAACTAAATTTGGATTTTTTTAAAATGAAGGTAAAATATATTTTTATTTTATGTATAAAATATATTAAAATGTTATTAGCCCACAGAATTAGAACATCTGATATGTTTAGTCCTCCTATTGGTCTCAGCTTTGTACTTTCCATAGCCAAACTGTTCAATTCAAACTAACCAACTGTTTTACAAATGTGTACTCTTGAATGCTCATAATCATATATGATTGAGCAACTCAAGTTAAGGAGGACAATTTTTGGCTCTAGAACAAAGTCTATCTAGTTCACTTACACAAATATAGTATAAATGGGCAGATAACTGGACTACTGTAGATAAGAGAAAGTTGTTGGTTTACCATGGGCAAGTCTCTTAGTTTCTCTGAATTTTGGTTCCCTAATTTCATAAAATGGGGCTAACAGTACCTGTAATAATGATGTCACAGAATGGTGCAGGCAATGGAGCATATGTGTTCCTTTCCTGACTTATGGCAGAGTCACTATTATTATTATGTCACTGAGTATAGGGGTCCTAGCCTTTGTTCCTTTAAGAAGCAGGATTTTTCTCTGTGTCACTCAACCATCTGAGGAAACAGCACATCAGCTCTCAGCTACCATACGGTGCTTCAGTACTTTGGCATATGGATTTTCTTTTCCCATTTATCCTCTATCATTTACCCCATCTAGTTACCCCATCTTTTTCAGTCTCTGTCATTCTCTATCCTTGAGTTCCTTTGTGCACTTTAGAACCTATGTTATTTTTACATCCAGTCACCTGTATCTTAAATCTTTTTCTATCATGCTGTTTTTTTGCTCTCATGCTGTTGGTTCTCTTAAGACAATATCACAGCCTTGTCATTTATTTCAGAACAGACTTTCTGGCCAAGATGGTAGAGAGAAGGCAGCCACTGTGTTAAGTGCTCCTCTTTCCCCTCAAAAACAGCATGTAAGAAACCTCTTAACAGAAATTCAATCGACAAGACCCAGAAAGAGAAGCTAGGAGAAGAATACCTATCAAGAAGGTCTGTCTCAGGGGACCATGGGTGAACTGGGAGACAAGAGCAGAGGGCCAGTTCAGGGACAGTAGGGGGTAGAACCAAAGGACCAGCTTCAGCTGTAGAGACTTTGGTGAGTGGGTGCCAGATCCAACTTTAGCAGAGGAATCTTTGGGGGGAGTGGGGGGAGAGGAGCTACAGGGGGGTGAGTTCAAGCACAGAGAGTTTCAGAGCACACCTGGAGAACAACCAGCTGGGCTGGGGACCTGAGCTCCATACTTTCAGCTGAGCCCTTTTCCCATAATAAAAAATAAACAACCTGAGCCTGAGGGGGCAACAGAGTTCACTCAAAGGAAAGAGATTAACTCTCTCCCCGAGGGTTCAGTACATTATTCAAGGTCAAATTGCTGCTGAGGGCCCCAAACACTCCAGAGAAAGCAACCAGTTCTAGCTATTGTCCAGCCCTTGGAGTTACTAAGTCAAGTGAACAAAGCCTCTAGGCTCTTCAAAAACAAACTTGTCAGAGCCAGCCCCCCTCCCAACACAAGAGCCTAGAAATATGAAGAAAGGCCAGCAAAAAGGGGGGGGTCCCATGGAAAAATAGAAGAAATAAATTCTAACCCAGAGAAATCTAGTTCTTCTGAGGAGAATACGAATTAGTCTCCAGTCCAGAAAGACTTCCTTGAAGAAATCAGGAAGGAGTTTAAAAATCAATTGAAAAAATTGGGAAAAGAAACAACAGAAAATTAACAGCTTGCAACAAGAAAAAAAAATCCTTGGAAAATACAATTGGACAAATACAAAATGAGAATAACTCTCAAATCTTAAATTGGGCAAATGCAAAAAGAAAATGATTCTCTCAAAAGTACACTTGGACAAATGGGAAAACTCCTTCAAAAATAGAATTGAAAAGAATTTGTAAAATATAAATATAGGAAATTCTTCTGTAAAAAAAGAATGGAATTGGTGGAAACTAATGGCTTCATGAGACAACAAGATTCTGTTAAAAAAAAAACCCAAAAGATCAAAAAAAAATTAGAAGAAAATGTAAAATACCTCATCAGCAAAACCACTGACCTCAAGAATCGACTGAAAAGGACAAGCTGAGAATTATAGTACTTTCTGAAAACATTGAAGGGGGAAAAATGCCTGGACATAGTATTACAGGATTTAGTGATGGAAAATTCTCCTGATATCATGGAACCAGATGGCAAAATAGCTACTGAAAGAATACACTGATCCCCTCCTGAAAGAGATCCTAAAATGAAAACACCAAGGAATGTTGTGGTCAAATTCCAGAACTATCAGATAAAAGAAAAAAATCCTGCAAGCAGCCAGAAAGAAAAACTTTAAATACCAAGGAGTCACAGTAAGGATTTAGCAAGACCTGACTGCATCAACATTAAGGGATCAAATGGCCTGGAATAGATATTCTGAAGAGCAAGGGAGTTTGGAATACAGCCAAGAATCCACTATCTGGAAAAGCTGAACCTTCTCTTCCAAGGGAAAAGATGGACATTTAATGGACTGGGAGATTTCCAATATTTCCTGATGAAAAGACTAGAGCTAAAAAGAAAATCTGGACATCAAACAGGAGGCTCAAGAGACACATGAAAAGGTAAATTAAAAAAAGGTAAAGAAAATAATTGCTTTCCAATACGATGAAACTGGCTATATATCCACTTGGGAGAGTCTCATAACTCTTGAAAATTGTAACTCTATTAGAGAGAATAGACTAGCTAGAAGGGATGGACACTCATAACTTTTCTGTGACTCAGAATGATTTAAAAACAATACCTCCTTAAAAAGGTGGACAATAAAGAGATGGGAGGAGGAAGGGGATTGAATGGGGGTAAATCTCATTACATTAAGAGGTACAAAAGACCTATTGTAATAGAGGGGAAGAAGGGAGGAGGTTAGAACCACCTGACTCTTCATCTTATTAGACTTGGTTTAAGTTAACTTACATACACTCAGTTAAGTTAAGAAACTTATCTTACCTTTCAAACATTAAAAGGGGAAAAGGAGAGGGGGAGACAGGGAGGGGGAAAAAGGGGAACTAATAGAAGGAAGGGAAGACTGGGAAAAGGGCAATGGGAAAGAAAGGGCAGTGGGGTTGATATAGGAGGGCAAACGCACTGAAGGTGGCAGTATTCAGAAACAAAATACTGGGGAATATGGATAAAGGGGAAAAAGGGGGGAAAATACAAACAGAGGGAAGATAGCATGGAGGGCAATAAAGAGTTGACAATTATAATTTTGAATGTGAATGGGATGAACTCTCCACTAAAATGTAAGTGAATAACAGAGTGGATTAAAAACCAGGATACTATAATATGCTGCTTATAAGCAACTTATTTGAAGCAGAGAGATACATATAGAGTTGGAGCAAAATATATTTTGCTTCAGCTGAAGTGGAAAAAAAACAGGGATAGCAATCCTTATCTCAGACATAGCAACTGCAAAAAGACATAGAATTAAAAGAGATAAAGAAGGAAACTATATCCTTCTAAAAGGTACCATAGACAAGAAAGTGATTTCAGTGATGAATATATATATGCACCCAATGATATAGCATTCAAATATTTAGAGGAGAAATTGAAAGAGCTACAGGAAGACATAGACAGCAAAACTCTACTAGTGGGAGACCTCAATCTCCCACTCTCAGATTTAGATAAAACTAATCATAAAATAAACAAGAAGGAAGTTAAGGAGATAAATAGATTGTTAGAAAACCTAGATATCATAGACCTATGGAGGAAATTGAATGGGGATAGAAAGGAATATACTTTGTTTCCTGTAGTACATGTCACTTATGTAAAAATTGACCATGTACTAGGACATAAAAACCAAATGTTCAATTGCAGAAAGGCAGAAATAGTGAATACATCATTCTCAGATCATAATGCAGTAAAAATCATGCAATACTGGGCCAGGGAGATAGACCCAGAACTAGTGGGAAAATAAATAACCTCATTTTAACAAATGAGTGCATCAAGCACAGAAAAGTTATGAGTGTCTATCCCTTCTGGCTAAGTCCATTCTCTCTAATAGAGTTACAATTCTCAAGAGTTATGACACTCTTTCTCCACTAAATAATCCAATCTCAGAAAAAAGAAATTCAACAATCCATTATTGAACTCCCTAAGAAAAAATCTCCAGGGCCAGATGGATTCACAAGTGAATTCTATCAAACATTTAAGGAACAATTGTTTCCAATTCTATGTGAACTCTTTGGAAAAATAGGTGAAGATGGAACTCTGCCTAACTCTTTCTATGACACCAATATGGTGCTACGTAAACCAGGAAGAGTTAAAATAGAGAAGGAAAATTATAGACCTATCTCCCTGATTAATATAGATGCAAAACCTTAATAAAATCTTAGAAAAATGAGTATAACAAATTATCATTAGGATAATACATTATGATCAAGTAGGATTTATCACAGGAATGCAGGGTTGGTTCATTATTAGGAAAACTGCTAGTATAATTAAATATATCAATATCAAACCTATCAGAAATCATATGATCATATCAATAGATGCTGAAATGTTTTTGAAGAAATATAGCATCCATTCCTACTAAAAGCAGAGAATGTAGGAATAAATGGATTGTTCCTCAGAATAATAAGTAGTATATATCTGAAACCATCAACAAGCATTATATGAAATGGGGATAGCCTAGAGGCATTCCCAATAAGATCAGGGGTGAACCAAGGATGCCCATTATCACCACTACTATTCAGAATTGATTAGAAATGTTAGCTTCAGTAATGAGAAGAAAAAGAAATTGAAGGAATTAGAATTGGAAAGGAAGAGTCAAAACTGTCATTCTTTGCAGATGACATGATGAAATACCTAGAGAATCCCACAAATCATCCAAAAAACCTACTAGAAATAATTAGCAACTTTAGCAAAGTAGCAGGATATAAAATAAACCCTAATAAATCCTCAATATTTCTATATATGACTAGGAAGATACAGCAGAAAGAACTAGAAACCATTCAAATCCCAGACAATATAAAATACCTGGGAGTCTATCTGCCAAGGCAGACTCAAAAACTTTTTGAAAACAATTACAAAACACTTCTCACACAAATAAAATCAGATTTAAATAACTGGTCAAACATCAACTGTTCATGCATGGGTTGAACCTAATATAATAAAAATATCAATTCTACCAAAAGTAAACTACCTGTTTAGGGCCTTACCAATCAAAATTCCAAAAAATCACTTTAATGAGTTAGAAAAAGTTGTAAGTAAATTCATATGGAGAAATAAATAGTGAAGAATTTCCAGAGATTCAATGAAAAAAGTACAAAATAAGGTGACTTAGCCTTACCAGATCTAAAATTATATTATAAAGCATCAGTCATCAAACTGTCTGGTATTGACTAAGAAATACAGTGGTGGACCAGTGGAATAGACTAGGTGGAATAGCAGGAAATGTTTATAGTGATCTGCTGTTTGATAAACCCAGAGAGTCCAGCTATTGGAATATAAACTCTCTGATTAAAAACTTTTGGGAAAATTGGAAGTTAGTATGGAAGAAACTTAGATTAGACCAACACCTCAAAATGGATACAGGATTTAGACATAAAACACAATATCATAAACAAACTAGAAGATCAAGGAGTAGTTTACCTGTCAGATTTATGGAAAGGGAAGCAGTTTATGACCAAGGAAGAGAAGGAGAACATTAAAAACAAACTAGATAATCCTGATTACATTAAATTAGAAAGCTTTTGTACAGACTAAACCACTGTAACCAAGATCAAAAGAAAGGTAGTAAATTGGGAAACAATTTTTACAACTTGTATTTCTGACAACGGACTAATTTCTAAAATATACAGAGAATTGAATCAAATTAAAAAACACAAGCCATTCCCCAATTGACAAATGTTCAAAGGATATGCAAAGGTAATTTACAGCTGAGGAAACCAAAAGAATCCATAATCATATGAAAAATTACTTATTAGAGAAATACAAATTAAAGCATCTCTGAGATACCTCCTCACACCTCTCAGACTGACCAAAATGACCAGAAAGGACATTGATAAATGTTGGAAGGTATGTGGGAAATCTGGGACACTAATACATTGTTAGTGGATCTGTGAACTCATCCAACCTTTCTGGAGAGCAATTTGGAAATATGCCCAAAGGGCAACAAAGATGTGCATTTGATCCAGCAATACCAGTACTGGGTCTTTACCCTGAAGAGATTACATAAAACAGGGTAAAAACATCATTTTGTACAAAAATATTCACAGCAGTGCTGCTTGTGGGGCAAAGAATTGGAAATTAAGTGAATGTCCTTCAGTTGGGGAATGGCTCAACAAACTGTGGTATATGTATGTAATAAAACATGATTGTTCTATTAGAAACCAGGAGGGATGGGAATTCAAGGAATCCTGGAAGGGTTTGCATGAACTGGTCCTGAGCGAGATCAGAAGAACCAGAAGAACATTGTACATTCTAACAGCATCATGGGTTGATGCTCAACCTTGATGGACTTGCTCATTCCATCAGTGCAACAACAGTGACAATTTTGGACTATCTGCAATGGAGAATACCACCTGTATGTATCCAGAGAACGAACTGCGGAGTTTGAACAAAGATCATTTCAGAACAGTATTCTTCCTTAAACATGTAGTGCATATGGCTTGATCCTCCCCACCACTTCCATACCTTCCCTTTGCGAGTATCAT